>NW_027264431.1:0-7500 GCF_036320965.1 Panulirus ornatus | reverse complement strand
TGTGGGAGGCAAGTTGTTAGAAGCAGTGAAAAGTTTTTAACGAGGATGTAAGGCATGTGTACGTGTAGGAGGAGAGGAAAGTGATTTGGTTCTCAGTGAATGTAGGTTTGCGGCAGGGGTGTGTGATGTCTCCATGGTTGTTTAATTTGTTTATGGATGGGGTTGTTAGGGAGGTGAATGCAAGAGTTTTGGAAAGAGGGGCAAGTATGAAGTCTGTTGGGGATGAGAGAGCTTGGGAAGTGAGTCAGTTGTTGTTCGCTGATGATACAGCGCTGGTGGCTGATTCATGTGAGAAACTGCAGAAGCTGGTGACTGAGTTTGGTAAAGTGTATGAAAGAAGAAAGTTAAGAGTAAATGTGAATAAGAGCAAGGTTATTAGGTACAGTAGGGTTGAGGGTCAATTCAATTGGGAGGTGAGTTTGAATGGAGAAAAACTGGAGGAAGTGAAGTGTTTTAGATATCTGGGAGTGGATCTGGCAGCGGATGGAACCATGGAAGCGGAAGTGGATCATAGGGTGGGGGAGGGGGCGAAAATTCTGGGAGGCTTGAAGAATGTGTGGAAGTCGAGAACATTATCTCGGAAAGCAAAAATGGGTATGTTTGAAGGAATAGTGGTTCCAACAATGTTGTATGGTTGCGAGGCGTGGACTATGGATAGAGTTGTGCGCAGGAGGATGGATGTGCTGGAAATGAGATGTTTGAGGACAATGTGTGGTGTGAGGTGGTTTGATCGAGTAAGTAACGTAAGGGTAAGAGAGATGTGTGGAAATAAAAAGAGCGTGGTTGAGAGAGCAGAAGAGGGTGTTTTGAAATGGTTTGGTCACATGGAGAGAATGAGTGAGGAAAGATTGACCAAGAGGATATATGTGTCGGAGGTGGAGGGAACGAGGAGAAGAGGGAGACCAAATTGGAGGTGGAAAGATGGAGTGAAAAAGATTTTGTGTGATCGGGGCCTGAGCATGCAGGAGGGTGAAAGGAGGGCAAAGAATAGAGTGAATTGGAGCGATGTGGTATACCGGGGTTGACGTGCTGTCAGTGGATTGAATCAAGGCATGTGTATGGGGGTGGGTTGGGCCATTTCTTTCGTCTGTTTCCTTGCGCTACCTCGCAAACGCGGGAGACAGCGACAAAGCAAAAAAAAAAATAGAAAAACATATATTTATATTACTTATTTATCTAATTGTTTTGCTTTGTCGCTGTGTCCCGCGTTTGCGAGGTAGCTCAAGGAAACAGATGAAATAAATGGCCCAACCCAACCCCATACACATGTATATACATACACGTCCACACACGCAAATATACATACCTATACATCTCAATGTACACATATATATATACACACACAGACACATACATATATACCCATGCACACAATTCACACTGTCTGCCCCCATTCACTCCCATCGCCACCTCGCCACACATGGAATACCATCCCCCTCCCCCCTCATGTGTGCGAGGTAGCACTAGGAAAAGACAACAAAGGCCCCATTCGTTCACACTCAGTCTCTAGCTGTTATGTAATAATACACCGAAACCACAGATCCCTTTCCACATCCAGGCCAACCAGAACTTTCCATGGTTTACCCCAGACGCTTCACATGCCCTGGTTCGATCCACTGACTGTACGTCGACCCCGGTATACCACATCGTTCCAATTCACTCTATTCCTTGCACACCTTTCACCCTCCTGCATGTTTAGGCCCCGATCACTCAAAATCTTTTTCACTCAATCTTTTCACCTCCAATTTGGTCTCCCACTTCTCCTCGTTCCCTCCACCTCTGACACATATATCCTCTTGGTCAATCTTTCCTCACTCATTCTCTCCATGTGACCAACCCATTTCAAAACACCCTCTTCTGCTCTCTCAACCACACTCTTTTTATTTCCACACATCTCTCTTACCCTTATATTACTTACTCGATCAAACCGCCTCACACCACATTTTGTCCTCAAACATCTCATTTCCCGCACATCCACCCTCCTGCGCACAGCTCTATCCATAGCCCAAGCCTCGAAGCCATACAACATTGTTGGAACCACTATTTCTTGAAACATATCCATTTTTGCTTTCCGAGATAATGTTCTCGACTTCCACACATTCTTCAAGGCTATCAGAATTTTCGCCCCCCCCCACCCTCCCACCCTATGATTCACTTCCGCTTCCATGGTTCCATCCGCTGAGAGATCAACTCCCAGATATCTAAAACACTTTACTTCCTCCAGTTTTTCTCCATTCAAACGTACCTCCCAATTGACTTGATCCTCAACCCTACTGTACCTAATAACCTTGCTCTTATTCACATTTACTCTTAACTTTCTTCTTTCACACACTTTACCAAACTCAGTCACCAGCTTCTGCAGTTTCTCACATGAATCAGCCACCAGCGCTGTATCATCAGCGAACAACAACTGACTCACTTCCCAAGCTCTCTCATCCCCAACAGACTTCATACTTGCCCCTCTTTCCAAAACTCTTGCATTCACCTCCTTAACAACCCCATTCATAAACAAATTAAACAACCAGCGACAAAGTATAATAAAAATATATATATATATATATATATATATATATATATATATATATATATATATATATATATATATATATATATATATATATATATGTATATATATATATATATATATATATATATATATATATATATATATATATATACATTTATCCCTGGGGATAGGGGATTAAGAATACTTCCCACGTATTCCCTGCGTGTCGTAGAAGGCGACTAAAAGGGGAGGGAGCGGGGGGCTGGATATCCTCCCCTCTCATTTTTTTTTGATTTTCTAAAAGAAGGAACAGAGTGGGGCCAGGTGAGGATGTTCCACAAAGGCCCAGTCCTCTGTTCTTAACTCTACCTCGCTTACGCGGGAAATGGCGAATAGTTTGAAGAAAAAGAAATATATATATGCATATATATATATATATATATATATATATATATATATATATATATATATATATATATATATATGTATATTTTTCTTTTCTTTTAAACTATTCGCCATTTCCCGCGTTAGCGAGGTAGCATTAAGAACAGAGGACTGGGCCTTTGAGGGAATACCCTCACCTGGCCCAATTCTCTGTTCCTTCTTTTGCAAAATTATAAAAAAAAAAAAACGAGAGGGGAGGATTTCCAGCCCCCCGCTCCCCCCCCTTTTAGTCGCCTTCTACGACACCCAGGGAATACGTGGGAAGTATTCTTAATCCCCTATCCCCAGGGATAACATATGTATATATATATATATATATATATATATATATATATATATATATATATATATATATATATATATATATATATATATATATATATATATATATATATATATATATATATACTTATATATACATGTATATATATATATATATATATATATATATATATATATATATATATATATATATATATATATATATATATATATATATATATATATATATATATATATATATATTATCCCTGGGGATTGTGGAGAAAGAATACTTCCCACGTATTCCCTGCGTGTCGTAGAAGGCGACTAAAAGGGGAGGGAGCGAGGGGCTGGAAATCCTCCCCTCTCAATTTTTTTTAATTTTCCAAAAGAAGGAACAGAGAAGGGGGCCAGGTGAGGATATTCCCTCAGTGGCCCAGTTCTCTGTTCTTAACGCTACCTCGCTAACGCGGGAAATGGCGAATAGTTTGAAAAAAAAAAAAAAATATTTATATATATATATATATATATATATATATATATATATATATATATATATATATATATATATATATATATATATATATATATATATATATATATATATATATATATATATATATATATATGCACTTGGTGATATATCATGGCCTCTTTGTCTTTATCAAGAGCGACTATTGTCTGGAGACAACAGTTGCACTGTTGTATATGAAGACCATTCCAGTCATATCTAATAATAAATGATGATACTCTGAGGTGTGCTGCTGGGCTGCGTGTGTCTCATTCCAACTCCAGCAAGAGCAATGAATTCCGTATTTGGTGCCTTTGGAGGGTGGCAACACAACCAGAGCGACCAACAGGGACAATCCAACAAAAGTTTTTGAAACGTCGTCAGTAGGACAAGGTAACAACAGAAACAATGACATGGGAGACACCACTGGATGTTAGTCCGAGTTAGTGAGCGACAGCTCCAGTTACAGACACCCAGATGGCAACAGTCCTCAAAGCTCCAGTCTACCTAAGAACAGAAGTGACTAGTGAGGTATTAAAAACTGTTGAATCTTATAAAATAAAGGCTTCAATATCTCCATAACGAGTTTCTTGTCGATCATACTACAGATTGAGAAATAGCATTTGTCACTCTGGACCTAACCAAGGCACGTGGATCAGATATCATCTCTTGTTTGGAAGGAATATGCTTCTGAAGTTGCAGCTCTGCTTAGTCGTCTGTTTTCGCTTCTTAGAATCTAGCATTTCCTTCGTTTTGGAAATATGCATTAGTACAACCTCTTCCAGAGAAGAATGACCGCTCCAGCCCATTCAGTTGTTGTCTTAGTGCTCTGGTTTTTGCTTTCTATAAAGTCTTCGAAATCATCTCAAATCTCAGCTAGCTTTCTATTTCAGCGTCGTCGAACATCTATCCAGCTAGAAAATACGTCTCAACATCAGTTTAAGTCCCCTGTCCACGGAACTAGAGGAGCTTTGAACAATGTATTCTAGACCCATTTCATTCTGAAGATTTCTCATACATTGTATCTTCTGTTTGTAAAGTAATGCTCAATGAAACTAGTCGATCCCAGACATGTTAATCCGCATTTAGAATATTTTTTGAGCAACCCCATTCTTCGCAGGTAAGTTACAGCGGAGGAGGAGACTGGTAGACCCTTTACAGAAATACGTTTGATTCGTCCTTTGTCTAAATGAACCGTGTCAAGCAACTTTCGAAAGGTCTTTTTGAAAAGTGCTTCTTAAAACATCGAGTCTTCTGTTCTTGTAAATTTGGGTTCGAAATATTTCACGTCTGGATGACAGAAGCCTCTTTAAGTTCCATATTTACGTCTACCTACTGCAAACCGAAGGACCTATGAGAGCTCTCCCTCCTGTTACTGTTGTTCGCTCTCTTCCTTCTTCCCATAGCCATCATTATTCCCAGCTAGGCCTACCCGTTCGTGTGAAGCATGCAAGCGTGTGTGAAACATGAAAGTGTGTATGAAACATGTCATGCCCTTGAGGACGACGACCGACTAGCACGGGTTCCTGCCATTCAGAATCAGGATGATAACTGGTTCTTTTGACACGTTTATAAAAGATTTCTTCCACGGGGTTTTGGCAAGCAGTCACGTTGAGTGTCACTGAATATATCAGTTTTATTGCCTCTTTAGCAGAGACCCTCCAAAAGGAGGCTTTACTACTGATGACAAATGACTACCTGTTAAAGATGCATGCACAGGGTATCAGTTTAACAGAAACTGTTGGAGTAATGCTGGTAAATTAATCGTTGAAACACCATCACTGATAAATCAGTTGGGCAAGATTATTTTACAGCTTTAATGCTTTTGATTGACTGGCATATTTTCTTTCTATCAGATGTTTCGCAGCGAATTTGATTACATGCGAGGATCAGATATCTGCAGACAAATTGTTCACATAACATTCTGGAAACTCACAGCCTAATTCTCTATTGATGATTATGATGAAGTATGTTGCAGCAACACACGTCTGGTAAAGATTATTGCAGAAAGCCTTATGGGGAAGGGGTTGGTTGTTATGGTTGTAACTAACAGAAATCTGCAAGCAAATGGTTCATGTAACATTATGGAAGCAAAAGGCATAATTTTCTAACAAGAAGCATAATTACTGCCTTACAGATTATTGTAGGAAGTCTTATGGTGGGAAAGGAATGTCATCCAGTCTCCTACAACCCCTTCTCCTCTCCCTCCTCTCTCCACGTTTGGCTCTCTCGAGGTTCATATTCAGAGAACGAGTTCGTTAGTAAGTTGCTTTATAATTAGACACAAATCGGTAGACATCTGGACAGGATATGAATTAATCCATCAGTGAATCGGGAAGCTTGCTGGTGACAGGTATAACAGCATACATTTGGAGACGTCTGTCACAAGTGCATTAATACACATGGAGACAAATCAGTGACAAGGATATTACCATACATTAAGACAAGTCAGCCACAAATATGATATAATTGTGGCAGGTCAGTTGCCAGTATATTAATACACGTTAAGGCAGATCAGTGACAAGATTATAATATGCATGAAGACAAGTTTCTCACCGGTATATCAATGCACATTAAGACAAGTCACTGACAAGTAGAGCAATACACAGGGAGACTGGTCGATATCACTACAACACTGTAAATGTCGTTCAACATATCCTAAAACCCTTCATGCTCACGATGTAAGTGCTATAAAGGAGACACCGAACTCTTACTACTCAATTGCCCCTCACTCTCTGTACCACGACACCACAACACTTTATGACCTGTGGTCCTGATCAGTGGACGTAGACAGCTTCTTGAGTACTACATGAGCCTCAGAAGTATATATCCAACAAAAGAGTAAACATTTACTGAACGCATCCCTCGTCTGTTGGATGAGGGATCTTTCGGGAGCCGTGAACCAGACCATTGCTGACAGATCCCGCTAGCAGAGCACTGTAATCCCCTGCACGAGACCCACAAAGAAGCTTCAGAACTGGGTGGATCCTGCTAAGGACGACCATAGAAAATGAAATGACGCTGAGCCGTTCTCCTGCCGGATTTTTGTAATGCGCTTGGGAAGCGCTACACCTAGCCACAGAGATGGGTACTAGGAAACGTGACGGTCAGCGGGAAACCAGAGACCAGGCATGACTGTGCAGCAGTGAATTGTACAAGATCTCGTGACTATTATCCAAAATATAATCTTTCTTCTCATTCCCAGTCAAGTCAGGACAAGTGAGTTTCAATTTTCATCACTGATTTGATAATTTTTTCTTGAAAAAGCTGAAGGCTTTCCCGTGGTTAATTGGATTTGTTCTGATAAATCTTTTACTTGTAGGTTCACTGTACATTTCCACCCACTGTGTGTCAGTTACTCTAAATAGGAATTCTTGTTTTTGTAAACGTAGAAAATGGATCATCGGTACCAGGGGGGACGACCTTGATCCATTGGTAGTCCCCTCTGTGAAGAATGTATGGTTGTGCGAGGCAAACTCCAAATGATCTCAATTCATTTGCCAAATTATTTTGTATTCGTGATTGCCAAGCGTATTCAGATCGCTTCAGATTTAGAGTATTTAGTTTGTTTTCATATACACTTAGCTCTTTACTGAGCAGGGAGAGCAATCCTATTCTAGAATAGGGGCACTATATGGTGTGAAGAAGCGCGTACATATCTTAGAGGTAGTGGGAATATCTTGCAAGGATCTAACACACTCTTCAAATAATGTGACGCACAAAATAACGTAAAAATGCATTTCATTTCTGGAATTTTGCAGTGAATGCACTTGAATTC
>NW_027264430.1:0-17925 GCF_036320965.1 Panulirus ornatus | reverse complement strand
CCCCCTTTTTAATAAATTCCACTGCAATACCATCCAAACCCCCTGCCTTGCCGGCTTTTATCTTCTGCAAAGCTTTTACTATCTCTTCTCTGTTTACTAAATCATTTTCCGTAACCCTCTTACACTGCACACCACCATGATCAAAACACCTTATCTCTGCCACTATATCATCAAACACATTCAACAAACTTTTAAAATACTCACTCCATCGCCTCACATGACCACTACTTGTTATCACCTCCCCATTAGCCCCCTTCCCTGAAGTTCCCATTTGCTCCCTTGTCTTACGTACTTTATTTACCTCCTTCCAAAACATCTTGTTATTCTCCCTAAAATTCAATGATACTGTCTCATCCCAACTTTCATTTGCCCTCTTTTTCACCTCTTGCACCTTTCTCTTGACCTGCCTTTTTCTTATATACATCTCCCACTCACTTGTATTTTTTCCCTGCAAAAAATCGTCCTAATGGCCTCTCTCTTCTCTTTCACTAATACTCCTACTTCTTCATCCCACCACTCACTACCCTTTCAAATTTCTGCCCACCTCCCACGCTTCTCATGCCACAAGCATTTTTTGGGCGCAAGCCATCACTGCTTCCCAATATACATCCCATTCCTCCCCCATCCCCTTACGTCCTTTGTTCTCACCTTTTTCCATTCTGTACTCAGTCTCTCCCGGTACTTCTTCACACAAGTCTCCTTTCCAAGCTCACTTTCTCTCACCACTCTCTTCACTCCAACATTCTCTCTTCTTTTCTGAAAGCCTCTACAAATCTTCACCTTCGCCTCTACAAGATAATGATCAGACATCCCTCCAGTTGCACCTCTCAGCACATTAACATCCAAAGTCTCTTTTTAGCGCGCCTATCAATTAACTTATGAATACATATTGTTCTAGAGTTAGATTTTTCCTTAAATCAGAAAGTGCTGCTGCAACTACCTTCTGAACATCCAATGTGGCCGCAGGGTATTCTATATTAAACACCCTATGTCGTAGACGACAATACAACATAAATACTATGATAGAATATGAGTGCAATAGACAATGAAATAATTGAAATTCCAGATATATGAGAAGCGTACTTAAAAGGTACAAAAGCAAAAACATCTTTTGTAGAATCTAGATCGTTCTGAACCTTAGATGGAAGATGTTGGATTTTTACTTCATCGTTGATTGATAAGTTGATGTTTTGGGGGATTCGTCCTGAACTCGGGAGAGTTCTATCAATTTATCCCAAATAATGATCATGAGTGCCGAACAATTTGAAACTGGAACTGATAAGAGTACATTGTTTTCCAAACTGAATGTGTCCCAGAAACAAATAAGATTTGGGATGATTAGGTGGGCAATGAATAAGAACATTTTGTTGGTCAAGGAAAAACAGTACGTGATACTGGTCCATACTTTCAAACCAAGGTTCATTAACAACCATTTCTTTAAAGGAACAAGAATGAAGAACATTTTGTTAATACCCAAAAAGTAGTTGGTACTTACATGAATTTGTTTGTAAATTATGGAAAACCATGGTAATGGGGGGGGGGGGGGGGGGGGGGGGGGGGGGGGGGGGGGGGGGGGCAAGTCAAGTTGTCAAGCAATGGTTATATGGTTGTTCCTCCTACACAAGTCCCATAGGAGGAGAAACCGGTGAAATTAACTCGCGAGGTGGAGCAACACATGGCGGCTATCAAACAGCTCGAGTCTCTTGGTGTAAATGAGTTTAATAACACGGTGAACCCAAACATCTGTTTCGCCTGCCGACGTGGCAAACCCGCAGGCAACAATGACGTGTCAGGCACAGCTTATTTGTGCACCGACCTATGAACAAACATATATTTTATACTCAAATTAATGTAAATTCATATATAATAATAAATCAAATATCAACACCCTTTAAAGTCTCAATACAATAATCTTGGTATCCCATTCTCCCTCACAAACCGAGTGATCCAAGTTCAAACCCCTGGCGTCAACAATGGGACAATGCTAAATCATCCAAGGAGGGATGTGCAATCAATGATGAATATATATCAATATAAGAGAAAGTTTATGTTATCAGCAAGGACGATAGTCTTTTGCAACTCTTTTGTATAATTAAAATGGAATGGTATTACGTTCACAAGGCTGTAATATTGGAGTCAGGAATGGTATGTGGGTAATGACCGCTTCGAGGATCACGTCAACCGTTAGTAAGGAGTAATAACTGGCCACGGGGATGCAGAGGGAGAGCTGGGGTGCAACCGATTTCGTCATCGCTCGTTTAATGGTACGTGTGAGTTCCGAGAAGGGAAAAAATGATGGATGAAAAACTTGGTTTTACCAGATTATTAACATCTTCCAATAAGTCAGTGAAATATGTACATAATAAGTGATCTGGGCAATAAAGAACCATCAACATATGTGGAAATAGTCACTATAGCATATATGGTATTAACAGACTTTTGACAGTAGGGTCTACATGTTTGTGTCATTAACTGTTAACATGATGTCATTAACTGTTAACATGATGTTATTTAAATACTTGAATATTGCTTTAAGATCTTAGCCTCAGCCTTAATGTACCTGTTGTTAAGAAATTGTTGAAATTGTAAGGATCAACCTGATTCCTAACTGAATTAAGTTCTTCCTGAGTAGCAATACCAAACAAATATGATTGGAGGGACCCTACATCATTAAGCAGAGCTCTCTTGCTTCTTCTTTGTTTTCCTTGTTCATCTGGCATTAATATTTGCTGGAGATTCAATATCTTATATTATGTCATACAGAATCACACAGGTATATTCAATTTCCAGGTCCACTGGTTTAACAAAGTTTGAGGAGCAACACTAGAGTTTCTGATGGACGCACTGGTGTAAACCTTGAGTAAGGTAGACCGTAAGCGAGGTACGGCCTCCAGTAGTTTTACTAAATTATCGTAAGTGTAGGGCAGACCCCTCCAGCCCAACTTAACTGTGTCCCTCACGAGCGACCCCGCGGGGAGTCGTGAAAAGGGCGCCTGGTACTGACATGGTGTCATATACAGAAGACACCATAAGGACATGAGAAGGAAGAAACCTGGAAAATGATAAACTTAGCAACTTCTTAAAGGCGAGGTCTTAATGAATACTGATGTGTGTGTGGTGGTGTTGTGAGGGTGGTCGGTTGTGGTGTGGGGACAGTCCTGAACAGTGGTAGAAGTTGGTTGGGTGACATTGTTTGGGGTTTGAGGAATACTGTCTGGTGTGGTACCGGGATGATCATGTTCAGAATACTGTATTTAGATGTCGAACCCTGAACCTTTGTCTCTTTAAATGTGCTAAGACTCTATAGGGACCCAGAACATTTGGGCCAAGTTTACGATCCTCACTTGTAGAGTTTAATTCCTGCACCATTACCAAGAGTCCGGGAGCCACGTACCTTTGATGGTTTCGTGGATTTATCAGCCTGGTTCGTGAAGGTTGTTGTGGCTTCACCTAGATTTTCCTGATCCTTTGATGAATCAATTGAGTCGTGCGATATTTTTCCGCTACAACTAAATTTCTGGACCGCTGGACATGAAGGAGGGGACGCTATTATGTCATACGGCAACACTTTAAACAAAACCGTGTAAGGCATGAAGGGTGTGTCTCCAATTGACTTATGATATGCAGAGTTTAATAAACATTGGACATCAGACAGGTATTCATCCCATTCATCATGATCAAAATTAATGTTGGTGCGAAAGACACTGGGGGATCTTACGGTTCAACCTTTCTGCCAGGCCATTCGAGGCTGGGTGATGTGCCATTATATTACATTTACTTATGTTATACAATTTACAGAGTTCTTCTAATAAAGGTTTTATTAAATTCCCCACCATTATCTCTGACTAAAATCTTCGGCGCATTATGTCTGTCTAAGATATGACTTTTGAGCGCCATAGCGACAGTGGCTGCGTCTTTATTTTGAACTGGGACTAATTCACAGTATCTCGTGAAGGCATCAGTAATTACTAAAATGTATCTATACCTACCATGGACCTAGGAAAACCTCCTAATATGTCCATATGAACTCTTTTCCATGGGTATGCAGGTAAAGGATATCTTAACACAGTCTGCGGGGTAGTGGGACTTCCTTGTGTGTGTTACAGGTTTTGGCACCTCAAATATGATCTCTAAAGTTTCTCTGCATCTTGGCCTAAATACCTCAAACGAGTCTGCTTATAGCATGTATCTGCACCTGTGAGGCCTGGGTCGCCTGGGTGTGCAGGCTGGGTCCTGCGGCCTCGGGTCGCCTGTGTGTGCGGCCTGGGTGTGCGGCTTGGGGTCGCCTGGGTGTGCGGCCTCTGTGTGCTGCCTGGTTGTGCAGCCTGGGTATCGGCCTGGGTATGCGCCTGGGTGTGGGCCTGGGTCAGCCTGGGTGGTGCCGGCCCCTGTGTGCTGCCTGGTTGTGCAGGCCTGGGTGCGGCCTGGGTGTGCAGCCTTTGGGGTTGCCTGGGTGTGTGGCCTGTGTGTGCAGCCTGGGTGTGCGGCTGGGGTCGCCTGGGTGTGCGGCCTATGTGTGCTGCCTGGGTGTGCAGCCTGGGTGTGCGGCCTGTGTGTGCGGCCTGGTGTGTCGACCTCTGTGTGCTGCCTGTTGTGCAGCCTGGGTGTGCGGCCTGTGTGTGCGGCCTGGGGTCGCCTGGGTGTGCGGCCTGTGTGGGGCGGCCTGGGTGTGCGGCCTGTGTGTGCGGCCAGGGGTCGCCTGGGTATGCGGCCTGGGTGCCAGCCTGGGGTCGCCTGGGTGTGCGGCCTGTGTGTGCGGCCTGTGTGTGCGGCTTGGGTCGCCTGGGTGTGCGGCCTGGGTGTGCGGCCTGGGTGTGCGGCCTGTGTGTGCGCCTGGGGTCGCTGGGTATGCGGCCTGGGTGTGCAGCCTGGGGTCGCCTGGGTGTGCGGCCTCTGTGTGCTGGGCCTGGTTGTGCAGCCTGGGTGTGCGGCCTGGGTGTGCAGCCTGGGTTGCCTGGTGTGTGGCCTGTGTGTGCAGCCTGGGTGTGCGCTTGGGGTCCGCCTGTGTGTGCGGCCTGGTGTGCGGCCTGTTGTGCGGCCTGGGGTCGCCTGGGTGTGGCGGCCTGTGGTGTGCGGCCTCTATGTGCTGCCTGGGTGCGCAGCCTAGGGTGTGCGGCGTGGGTTCGCCTGGTTGTGCGGCCTGGTGTGCGGCCTGGGTGTGCGGCCTGGGTCGCTGTGTGTGCTGCCTGGTGTGCGGCGTGGGTGCGCGGCCTGGGTGTGCAACCTGGAGTCACCTGTGTGTGCGGCCTGGGTGTGCGGCCTGGGGTCCGCCTGGCTGTGCGGCCTGGGTCGCCTGGGTGTGCGCCTGGGTGTGCGGCCTGAGGCGCTGTGTGGCGGCTGGGTGTGCGGCTTGGGTCGCCTGTGTGTGCAGTCTGGTTGTGCGCTGGGTCGCTGTGGTGTGCGGCCTGGGTGTGCGGCCTGGGTCGCCTGGGTGTGCGGCCTGGGGTCGCCTATGTGTCGGCCTGGGGTCGCCTGGGTGTGCGGCTGGGTCGCCTATGTGTGCGGCCTGGGTGTGCGGCCTGGGGTCGCCTATGTGTGCGCCTGGGTGTGCGGCCTGGGGTCGCCTCGCTGTGTGCGGCCTGGGGTCGCCTGGGTGTGCGGCCTGGGTGCGCGGTCTGGAGTCGCTTGTGTGTGCGGCCTGGGGTCACCCGTGTGTGCGGCCTAGGGTTGCCTGTGTGTGCAGTCTGGGTGTGCAGCCTGGGGTCGCCTGGGTGTGCGGCCTGGGGTCGCCTGTGTATGCAGCCTGGGTGTGCGGCCTGGGGTCGCCTGGTGTGCGGCCTGGGTGTGCAACTGGGTCCTGGGTGTGCGCCTGGGTGTGCGGCCTGGGTGTGCGGGCCTGGGGTCGCCTGGGTGTGCGGCCTGGGGTCGCCTGTGTGTGCAGTCTGGGTGTGCGGCCTGGGTGTGCGGCTTGGGTGTGCGGCCTGGTGTCGCCTGGGCGCTGGGTGTGCAGCTGGGTCGCCTGTGTGTGCAGCCTGGGTGTCGCTGTGTGCCTGGGGTCGCCGTGTGTGTGCGGCTTGGGGTGTTCGGCTGGGTGTGCGGCTGGGTGTTCGGCCTGGGTGTGCAGCCTGGGGTCGCCTGTGTGTGCAACCTGGAGTCACCTGTGTGTGCGGCCTGGGTGTGCGGCCTGGGGTCGCCGGGGTGTGCGACCTGGGGTCGCCTGTGTGTGCAGTCTGGGTGTTGCTGCCTCTGTGTGCGGCCTGGAGTCACCTGTGTGTGCAGCCTGGGTGTGCGGCTGGGGTCGCCTGTGTGGTCGGCCTGGTGTGCTGGTCGCCTGTGTGTGCGGCTGGTGTTCGGCCTGGGTGTGCGGCCTGGGGTCGCCTGTGTGTGCGCTTGGTGTGCGGCCCGGGTGTGCGGCCTAGGTGTGCGGCCTGGGGTCGCCTGGGTGTGCGGCCTGGGGTCGCCTGGGTGTGCGACCTGGGGTCATCTGTGTGTGCGCCTGGGTGTTCGGCCTGGGTCGCCTGGGTGTGCGGCCGGGGATTGCCTTGGTGTGGGGCATGGGGTCGCCTGTGTGTGCGGCCTGTGTGTACGGCCTGTGTATGCGGCCTGGGTGCGGCCTGTCGCCTGTGTTGCGGCCTGGGGTCGCTGGGTGTGCGGCCTGGGTCGCCTGGGTGTGCGGCCTGGGGTCGCCTGTGTTTGCGGCCTGGGTGTGCGGCCTGGGGTCGCCTGTGTGTGCGGCCTGGGTGTGCGGCCTGGGGTCGCCTGTGTGCGGGGCCTAGGAGTACGGCCTGGGGTCGCCTGGGTGTGCGCCGGGTGGGTGGTCGCCTGTGTGAGCGGCCTGGATGTGCGGCCAGGGGTCGCCTGGTTGTGCGGCCTGGGTGTGCGGCCTGTGTGTGCGGCCTGTGTGTGAGGCCTGGTGTCGCCTGGGTGTGCGGCCTGGGTGTGCGGTCTGGGGTCGCCTGGGTGTGCGGCTGGGGTCGCCGGGTGTGTGCAGTTTGGGTGTACGGGCCTGAGGTTGGGCCTGTGTGTGCAGCCCGGGTATGCTGCCTGGAGTCCCGCGCGAGTGTGCGGCCTGGGTGTGCGGCCTGGAGTCGCCTGTGTGTGCGGTCTGGGTGTGCAGTCTGGGTGTGCGGCCTGGAGTCGCCTGTGTGTGCGGCCTGGGTGTGCAGTCTGGGTGTGCGGCCTGGGTGTGCGGCCTGGGTGTGCAGTCTGGGTGTGCGGCCTGGGTGTGAGGCCTGAGGTCGCCTGTGTGTGCGGCCTGGGTGTGAGGGCCGGGTGTGTGCGGCTTGGGAGGTCGCTGTGTGGTGCGGCCTGGTGTGCTAGCCTGGGGTCGCCTGGGTGTGCGGCCAGGGGTCGCCTGGGTGTGCGGCGTGGGTGTGCGGCCTGGGGTCGCCTGTGTGTGCTGCCTGGGTGTGCGGCCTGGGGTCGCCTGGGTGCGGCCTGGATGTGTGACCTGGGGTCGCCTGGGTGTGCGGCCTGGGGTCGCCTGTGTGTGTAGTCTGGGTGTGCGGCCTGGGTGTGCGGCCTGGAGTCGCCTGTGTGTGCGGCCTAGATGGGCGGCCAGGGGTCGCCTGGTTGTGCGGCTGGGGTCGCTGGGTGTGCGGCCTGGGTCGCCTGTGTGTGCAGTCTGGGTGTGCGGCCTGGGGTCGTCTGTGTGTGTGCAGTCTGGGTGTGCGGCCTGAGGTTGCCTGTGTGTGCGGCATGGGGTGCGGCTGTGTGTGCAGCCCGTGTGCGCTGCCTGGGTGTGCAACATGGGTGTGCGGCCTGGGGTCGTCTGGTTGTGCGGCCTAGGTGTGCGGCCTGGGTGTGCGGCCTGGGTCGCCTGTGTGTGCGGCCTGGGGTCGCCTGGGTGTACGGTGCAGAAGATAATGAAGCCATGTATTGTGTTTATCCTTAACTGCTAGAAAGTGTTGGTATTGCATGAGGTGGCGAGGTATTCGTGTTCGATGGTGTTGCGTATGAGAATAGCGACTCCCTCGTGTCTACTGTCTGGAGACTGTCGTGATGTATACCCGCAATGTCTAATTTTGTATCCGTTGGTGATACATGTGATGTTAAGTATCACAACATCGGGTTTTTTCTCTTCGAGGAGAGTGGCAATCAGATGACGGCCATTGTGATAGCTGCGCACGTTAAATTGTAGATTTTTAGCATTTTACGACTTATGGAAGTTTATTGTCCTTCTGTGTCAGTTGTCGATGAAGGCCGTTGACGCACCGTTTGAGAGTTTCACGTGTATCATGTTTCTAGTCTTGGGTCGGGATCTATCTGGTGAGGGGTCAGGAGAGGGGAGAGG
This sequence comes from Panulirus ornatus, assembly GCF_036320965.1. NCBI lineage: Eukaryota > Metazoa > Arthropoda > Malacostraca > Decapoda > Palinuridae > Panulirus > Panulirus ornatus. The sequence continues at coordinate 9,692 of NW_027264430.1, read as the reverse complement.
GAGGGGAGAGGGTCATTGTCGACAATTTGAAGGTCGAGGTTGACCGTTGGTGGGTTGTCTGGTGTGTCGGCAGGGTCAGGTGCTGGGCTCCTCTAGGAGGGTTAGGGGTTGGACGGAGGGAGGGGGATGGGGAAGGTGGGGATTGGTGGTGGAGGTTCAGGGGGAACTGTCGTGGTGGTGGAAGTTGGGACGGTGGGGTGGGAGAGGAATCGGTATTTGGAGATACAGTAGGATTGTTGGTGTTGGGTTGGGGGGTTGTGGATGGAGTTGTGTTAGAGGGTGCGGAGGGGGTATTGGAAGTTGGGAGGGTGACAGGTTGAGTTGTTGGGGGAGAGTTGGGAGTGTTACTGGTGGTCTCCTGGGATACGTTTTCGTTGGGGGTCAGGGTGGCGGACGAGACAGGGTTCGGAGAGGGATGGTTGTTGGCGGGGAGAGGTAAGAGATAGTGTGAGGGTCTCCACCCCGTCAGGTGAGAACAGGTCCACTCCAGCCTCCACTCCTCAGGAAAATGAGTTTTCCAGAATGGGTTGGGGAAGCTGGGGTAGAGATTGCTCAAGCCAAACGGTCGAGAGATGGATGATGGATGATAAAAAAATGAAAAATAAAAAGGGATGTGAAGATGGAGTGGAGGCAACGCGGGGGTGTGGGGAGCAGCGAGGGTGGGGAGGGAACAGCCTGCCGGCGTCGTCACCGTAACGGTCTCCCGCGGGAAGGACCAACGCGGGAGGCAACGTTATAATCCACTTCTTTCTTCTGTCTTCTCTCTTCTGTCTTCTTTCTTCGTGGGATCTGGCGGTTAATCCTCTATCAACCACGTGGTTAACACGTGGCCGAGACAGGAGCAGCAAGAAAACCCTTCTCGAATGGCAAGAAAAGATGAGATGTATACGACGACGATGATAGAAAAGTCCCTTCCAAGAAAGGGCGAGAAAAGAGAGGGGGAAAGAGCAAGAATTGCTAGAGGAAGTGAATTTTAGAGGGAAGAAAAGAGCCAAGTCTTAACCCAGCTTGCATAGGAATAATAGGATGAGCAGGTCAAAGATGATGAGAGGAAGGCAAGGTTTTTTTCAGGTTATAGGAGGAGATGGATCGCATCTCTGGCTGATGGACACTGATTTTACCAAGGCGTTCCCCGCTCGGACTTAGCAGCAAGATCTATAGTGATTTTTAGTTTTTAATATATTGGCACTGGATGTTGTCCAGGTTATATATTAAACATGTTACCATGGGTGGTCTATTCCCAGGAGATTGTTGAATAATGAATCCAGTGAGTATGATGTATTTGAAATCGCTCTACTTGTCTTTCAAAACAATTTCCTCCAATCGATGTTTAATGGAGGATTCGTGCTCTCTCGTGAAGTTCTGTATTTCTAATGAACTCGTGCCATTTGATGTTAAAAAGACAACTTAGAGCTTTGTTCTGAATGATTTGGAGTGCACGGATGCTGGATTTGGCTCCGAGTTCAAGAGCTGAAGGGCATAAGTGATAAGTGGTCGTATTAATGCTTTGTAGAGGTGCAATTTGGTTTTGAATTGCGCCTCTCTAAATCTGTACAATTTCCCTTGAGCTCCGCTCTCGCAATAGCCGCTCTAGACTGAATATGTCGGTTCATTCTCAGGTGTACATCATAATTTAGGCCCAGGACAGTGTTGGTATTTGAGATGGGAATGGTAAATGACGGTGTATACGGGAGTGTAGGTAGACATTACTTACGTTGTATCTCTGACATACGTTAAAGTAAGATATGTTGGATTTGGCAGGATTTGATTTAATCCTTCATTTTAACTCCCAAAGAGAAACTTGATCAATTTCCTGTTGTGTTTTGGCTGATTAAGTGTGTGAGGGTTATGGCTCTGATTAGCTGTGTTACATCATCTGCGTATTGGAGAGTGGTGGAGTCCAGGTGTATAGAATTGGGAAGATCATTTGTGTAGAGTGTGTAAAGTGTGGGGGCCAGCACGGAGCCTTGAGGGACACAAGCATTGAGGGGTAGTTTGTATAATTGTTTCTGTATTTGATTCGGGTTTTTCTGTTGCTAAGATAGTTAAAGAGATGCTTAATGGTGGGTCGTGTGAGTTGGAATTTGTTGCTTAGTTTATACCTCATCCATCGTGCCACACGGTGTCAAAGGCTTTTTCAACATCTTTTGTGATGAGTGCGGTCATTTTGTGTGTCCGCGTGTTGTTTCTTATGTAGTTCGTAATGATGTTGAGTTCATCTTGTGTGGAGCGATGTTGGTGAAAGCCAAACTGTTTGTGTGAGAGTAGGTTGTTGTTTGTAAGGCGTTGTCTAAGTCTGTTGTTTGTGATTCTTTCAAATGTCTTCCCAGTGGACTCAAATAGGCTGATGGGTCTGTAGTTTATGGGGTCTGTGTTGGATTTGTTGGGTTTTGGTATCATTGTGGTTGCTGCTGTGTTGAAGGCCGCGGGAAAATAGCCAGAGGCTAGTGCCGCGCTGAAGAGGAAGGTGATGGCTCTAATAGTGTTGTCAGGGAGATGGGTAAGTAGCTGGTAACCAATGCCTGAATTAACCTGGGGCTACTTTGGGTGATTTGAGGGGGAGGAATTTGACCTCGCTCGATCTTATGGGAGTTATGAGAAGGTGGTCGTGTGAAAGCGATTGGAGGTGTATGATCTGTTCTGGTAGAAGTGACTGGATCTGTTTTGTATGTGTTGTGTGACAATTTGAGTGTTTTCGTACGCCACAGGGTGAGGGGGGGGTGAGGGTGAAAGATACCTTCCCAGAGTTTTGACAAATGTTGGCAATGTCTTGTGGGTTATGGTGTAGAGTGTTGTCGTCATTTAGCCTATTAAAGTCTGTTTTGGTATTCTTTTGAGCTTTCGGATTCTGTTCCAAAACTCTTGAGATTTGATTCGGTGTTGTTCTGTTGTGGTGATAAGAGATTTTCAGTGTCTATTTTGGTCTTCTAGAAGGCTGTTGAGTGTGTGGTTTCTTAGGGATGTGAAGTCGCACTGAACTATGCCCAAACGATATCTGTTTTGCTCAAAGCGTCGACGGTAGCACGAGATGAGTCTGGTTGTTTTGGAAGAAGGGAAGAAGGAGTATCTTGAAGTAAATGAAGATCTGGGGATAGAAATGTTAGCTGCCTGTATGATTGTTTCGTGTATATGTTCTATTTCTGTGTCTATTAGTGTTATTGGGGGATTTTCGTAGTTTGTGGTGTAAGTGCAGTTGGAGAGAATCTCTTTGAATTTCTCCCAGTCTGCTCTTTTGTAGTGGTAGTGTGAGGGTGAAGGGACGAGAATAACGTTAGACGAGAGATGAGGAAAGATAGGGATGTGGTCGGAACCACACAGTGGTCATGGAGATGGCAAATTATGAAGATAATTACTGGCTCTGTTGGAGAAGACAGATCAGGTCTGCTTTTTCCTCCTTGGCCAGTGAAGACAGTGTGGAAGTAAGGTCCAAGGAAGTTAAGACGTTTGTAAGGTATAAAGCGAGTAAGTCATCACCATGAGAATTGTTTCTGTTGTGGTGGAAGGTTCTGTGTTGGCGTTGAGGGTTTGCTAGAAGGTAGACTGGGATATGTGTGTAATTGAATACTGTGTAGAGATCAGGAGTGGAATGGAAGTGTTGGGTCGAGAGTATGTAGTGTAGAAGATAATGAAGCCATGTATTGTGTTTATCTTACCTGCTAGAAAGTGTTCGTATTGCCATGAGGTGGCGAGGTATTCGTGATCGATGGTGTTTAGTATGAGAATGGCGACTCCCTCGTGTCTACTGTCTGGGGACTGTCGTGATGATACCCGTAATGTCTAATTTGTATCCGTTGGTTATACATGTGATGTTAAGTATCACAACATCGGGTTTTTTCTCTTCGAGGAGAGTGGCAATCAGATGACGGCCATTGTGATAGCTGCGCACGTTTTAGCATTTTACGATTTATGGAAGTTTATTGTCCTTCTGTGTCAGTTGTCGATGAAGGCCGTTGACGCACCGTTGAGAGTTTCACGTGTATCATGTTTCTAGTCTTGGGTCGGGATCTATCTGGTGAGGGGTCAGGAGAGGGGAGAGGGGAGGGGAGAGGGTCATTGTCGACAATTTGAAGGTCGAGGTTGACCGTTGGTGGGTTGTCTGGTGTGTCGGCAGGGTCAGGTGCTGGGGCTCCTCTAGGAGGGTTAGGCATTGGACGGATGGAGGGGAGGGGGGAGGGGGGATTGGTGTGTGGAGGTTCGGGAGGAACTGTCGTGGTGGTGGAAGTTGGGACGGTGGGGGTGGGAGAGGAATCGGTATTTGGAGAGACAGTAGGATTGTTGGTGTTGGGTTGGGGGATTGTGGTTTGGAGTTGTGTTAGGGGTGCGGAGGGGGTATTGGAAGTTGGGAGGGTGACAGGTTGAGTTGTTGGGGGAGAGTTGGAAGTGTTACTGGCGGTCTCCTGGGATACGTTTTCGTTAGGGGTTAGGGTGGCGGACGAGACAGGGGTCGGAGAGGATGGTTGTGGCGGGGGAGCTGAGGAGTTCAGGTGGAGTTCGTACATTGGGTAGGTTGTTGTGAGCAAGAAGCAAATCGAAAATTCTAATGAACTCCGACTTATCTTCCCCGCTCAGGAACAACGCTTTTAGGTACACGCATGCATCCTATCTTGTAGGGTGAGGAGGTCTGAAGAATTAGTAGTTGGGATAGGAGAAGCTTGGGTGGCAGGGGAGGAGCAGCAGCAGCAACTGTTGTTTAGAGGTGAGGGTTTGTGGAAGGAGGTGAGTTGGATTTTTGTGCCTGACGCACTGCGCGGAGTTACTCCTTCTTACGTGGGCACAGCCCAGATACAGCGACGTGTTCACCTTTACAGTTGACACACTTCGCTGCCTGAACCTGCACTCACGAAAACCATGACCAGTTTCCAAGCATTGACTACACGTTTGGTGGGGTTCTTTACAGTTCTTAGTCTTATATTCGTATCTAAGACATTTGAAACATTGTTGTACGTCGAGATGTTCATCTTTCTTCAGGGATTTTGCTGGCACAGAGATCATGGGGAACAGGACTCCCCGGGGAGCAGGTGATCGGCCTGGTCGGGTTTGAACATTGTATCTTTATTGATCTGGAGTTATTCGGTTTATAGACGTTGATGACATTAACGTCATTGTTTTCACCATTGATGGCTTCAACAATCTCCGAAGGGCTGAGGGACAAGAGAGATTCATCAACATTGTAGGCAATAATAGTACATCTAGCTTGAAGGGGGCAGCGGTCCTGAACGATTTGGTAGTTTTTTTTTAGCTAGTTCATCAAGGAGAGGCTTAGATATGGATTCTATCTAAATCACTATCTTTGCCCAAGCAGATCTTAAACTGGTATTTGTTCGAGGGGAAAATTGAATGACCTAATGGACGGATCTCAGTGGTCTTAAAGACGATGGACAGGAGTTCGAACGTGGAAGGAGGGGGGCAATCAGTTTTTGAGGGATCTTAGACGTAGTCGGGCGGCATGTTGGTGGCATCAGTGTCCTAGTGCGAGAAAACGTGAGTGAGGGACGCTCGACGGTCCAAGGTAAGGGAGAGGTAAGAGATAGTGTGAGGGTCTCCACCCGTCAGGTGAGAACAGGTCCAACTCCAGCCTCCACTCCTCAGGAAAATGAGTTTTCCAGAATGAGGTGGGGAAGCTGGGGTAGAGATTGCTCAAGCCAAACGGTCGAGAGATGGATGATGGGATGATAAAATATAAGAAAATAAAAAGGATGTGAAGATGGAGTGGAGCAAACGCGGGGGTGTGGGGAGCAGCGAGGGTGGTGAGGGAACAGCCTGCCGGCGTCGTCACCGTAACGGTCTCCCGCGGGAAGGACCAACGCGGGAGGCAACGTTACAATCCACTTCTTTCTTCTGTCTTCTTCTCTTCTGTCTTCTGTCTTCTTCTTTCTTCTTCTTCTTTCTTCGTGGGATCTGGCGGTTAATCCTCCATCAACCCCCGTGGTTAACACGTGGCTGAGACAGGAGCAGCAAGAACCTTCTCGAATGGCTAGAAAAGATGATGTATACATAGGAACATTCTTATATATACCGGGTCAGATGGACGTAAAAGTAGCAGTTGTACCTTCTGTGCCTATCATCGTGTGCTTTTTGTGAAATGTGCATTTGTCTTTGTATGTATCTTATGGAACATAGACACACAGCAAGCTCTATCTTATGACACCATTATATTTACTTTTTTCCCTATATACATAGAGATAATTGTGAAAAATTGCCTTTCAAACCTTCATCTGGATCAAGTGAGGCAGGGTGGGCGGAGCTTATGGCTTTCCTTCAGCCAATAGGGAGGGAGTTTGTGTCTGCTAGTGCATAAAACGCGCTCGCACCACCGAAGACGACATTACCTAATTACTGATACCTAACCAAAACAATACATAGGATATTCACCCTTACAACTTATCAAACTATATCAAATGCAGCCCTCTCATTGGTAGATCATTGTCAAACAATGGCAAGCACGTATTCCATCATATATAGAACGCCCAGGCCCGTTAAACCCCGTTTTCAAACCTCCAGTCTACAAAAAAGGACTTTAACTGGCCTTCCTTTCCACGCTTAACACACCCACACCACTACACCACAAACCACACACTCCCATTACTTGTATACTTTATTTACTTATAATTTCTCGTGTATCCCGCGTTAGCGAGACAGCGAAAGGAATCACACGAAAGAATTGGCCAACCCTCCCACATACACATGTATTACATATACACGTGCAGAAACGCCCATATACATACCTATGCATTTCAACCTATACTTATTTCATACATACACATACATATATATACACATGTACATACTTCATACTTACTGCTTTTTATCATTCTCGTCGCCACCCCGCCACATTCATTCATACTTTATATATATATATACCTTTTTTTTTTCTTTCATACTATCACCATTTCCCGCGTTAGTGAGGTAGCGTTAAGAACAGAGGACTAAGCCTTTGCGGGAATATCCTCATCTGGCCCCCTTCTCTCTTCCTTCTTTTGGAAAATTAAAAAAAAAAAAAAAAACGAGAGGGGAGGATTTCCAGCCCCCCACTCCCTTCCCTTTTAGTCGCCTTTTAAACACCGGGGTTTATGGGAGTATTCTTTTCCCCTTTTCCCCTGGGATTTTTACATTATATATTTATCCCTGGGGATGGGGGGATTAAGAACCCCCCCCCACGTATTCCTGCGGGTTTAGAAGGCGATAAAAGGGGGGGGAGGGGGGACGGAAATCCTCCCCTCCGTTTTTTTTTAATTTTCCAAAAAAGGGAACAGGGAGGCCAGATGGGGGGATATTCCCAAAAAAAGGGCCCAGCCCTCTGTCTTAATTTTCCTCGCTAACGCGGGAAATGGCGAATGGGTTTAAAAAAAAGATATATATATTATTTTTATATATAAAATATATATTATATATAATATATATATATTATATATTATATTTATATTCAATATAAACACAATAATGGACATACATAGGAAATATTCCATCTAATTTCTTTTAGGTTTTTTTCGTTTAGTGTATTTGTTGGACTTTCTAAGACTTTTATTTCTGGTTCCTTACCTATCTTTTAAATTTAAATTTTTGATTTGATTGTTATTTGGGTTTATTTTGGCCTTTTTAAGATGCTATTTCAACATCATCTGGCGTTTTTCAGGGCAAACCCATCTTCACTCATCCTAACATCATTTTGAAATTAAAGCTTTTCTGGGTTTAAGGTTATTTTCACTCAACTTCACGTCTTCTTGTTTCATCATCGATGAGTTTATCTTGGTCAAGACTTTCTTCACTAATCCCTTTTACTTATCCATTTTCTTTTCATGGCCTCTATCTTGATAAAAGCCATCTTCACTACATCTCTCTTTAATTTTCTTTCTTTGGTTATATTGCCTTTCAATGGATTCCTAATACCCAAATTTACATTCATATATATTTTTTTTTTTTTTTTTTTTTTTTTTTTTTATACTTTGTCGCTGTCTCCCCCGTTTTCGAGGGAGCGCAAGGAAAAAAGACGAAAGAATGCCCCCCCCCATCACAGTAATACACCGTCCACACACGCAATAACATTCCTACACAGCTTTTTCCCTGGTTTACCCCAACGCTTCACATGCCTTGATCAGTCCCGGGCAGCACGTCACCCCGGAAAACCATCTCGCTCCAATTCACCTATCTTGCCCTCCTTTCCCTCCGGGATGTTCAGCCCGATCACACAAATCTTTTCCTCATCTTCCACCTCATTTTTGGGCTCCCTCTTCTCCCGTTCCCTCCACTCCGACACATATACCTCTTGGGCAACTCTACTCTTTTTCCCCTGTGCCCAACCATTTCAAACACCCTCTTCTGCTCTCTCAAACACGCCTTTTTATTCCACACATCTCTCTTACCCTCGTTTCTTCTCGACAAACCACCCACACCACACATGTCCTTTAAACTTTATTTCCACACATCCATCCTCCTGCGCACAACTCTATCCATAGCCCACGCCCCGCAAACCCTACAACATGTTGAACCACTATCCTTCAAAATTTCCATTTTTTCTTCCGAGATAATGTTCTCGCTTCCACACATTTTTTAAGGCTCCCAAATTTTTCGCCCCCTCCCCCACCTATGATCACTTCCGCTTCCTTTGGTTTTCCCTCCCTGGGCAGATCCACTCCCAGATACTAAAAAAAAACTTCACTCCTCCAGTTTTTCTCCAAATTTAAACTCACCTCCCAATGACTTGACCCTTTCCCCCTACTGTACCTAATAACCTTTTCTTTTTCACTTTACTCGTACTTTCTTCTTCCACACACTTTCCAACTCAGTCACCAGCTCTGCAAATTCTCCATGAATCGCCCCCCCCCCCCCAAACGCGGGAAACACAGCCCAACAACAACACTCACTCCCAAGCTCTCTCATCCCAACAGACTTCTACTTTCCCTCTTCCGGGGCTCTGGGATTTACCTCCCTAAAAAAACCCATCCTAAACAAAATTAAACAACCATGGGGGACTCACACACCCTGCCCCAACAACATTCTGAAACCAATCACTTTCTTCTTCCTACACGTACACATGCCTTACTCCTCGAAAAAAAACTGTTTACGGGGTTCTAAAAAACTTGCCTTTCCCACACCATTATTCTTAACCTTCCCAGGCATCCTTTCAACTCATCATATGCCTTCTTTCCCGATCAATTGCTACACAATCCCTTTGCTTTTCTAAGTATTTTCACTTACATTCTTCAAGCAAACACCTGGGTCCACACATCCTCTTACCTCTGAACCGCACTGCTCTTCCCAATCGATTTCTCTGTACATGCCTCCACCCTCTCAATCAATACCCCCCCAAAATTTACAGGAAAAACTCAACAAACTTATACTCTGTAATTTTTTTGGGACTCACTCTTATCCCCTTGCCTTTGTACAATGGCACTACGCAGCATTCCGCCAACCTCAGGCACCTCACCTGAGTCATACATACTTAAATAACCTTACCAACAGTCACAATCAGTCACCCCTTTTTTTTAAAAATTCCATGCAATACATCCAAACCGCTCCTTGCCGGGTTTTTTTCCGCAAAGCTTTTACTACTTTCTCTGTTACCAATTTTTTTTTCCTAACCCTCTCACTTTCACACCACCTCGACCAAAAACCCTAATCTGCACTCTGTCATCAGACACTTTTAACAAACCTTCAAATAAATCATTCCACTCCCTTTTCACATCACCACTACT
>NW_027264429.1:0-11966 GCF_036320965.1 Panulirus ornatus | reverse complement strand
AAATTTTTAGCACGTGGAAACATTATGAAAAATTGAAAATGGTAAATACTCGATAATATCCCGAATTTTAGATTCTGTTTAAACAGATTCGTGTTGAGCATAACAAAAAGGGAAATCTATTCTTAAAATTTGAAGAAAATTTTTTTTTCAAAAATCACGAAAAAAAAAAGCCTATACCTGGCAATTTTCTGCTCAGATTTTCCCAATTTCCTCAAAATTTTATTAAAATCTGTATATAGATGTTATGTATATGGTTTTTAAGTATTTTTTGTCAAAAGACTGTAATTCATGATATTAACCGGTTAATTTATAAGCACCTGGACAATTATGATAAAATTCAAATGCTAATTAATCTAGTAATTATACGAATTTTTAGATTTTGACCACAGATTCGTATTCAGCATACATAAAGGTATCTATTCTGAAAATTTCAAGAAAATTTATTTTTTCAAAAAAATCACGAAAAATCCAAGGCTATAGCCTTGCATTTTTTTTTGCTCAGATTTTCAACTTCCTCAGATTTTAATGAAAATCTGTGTATAGATGTTATTTTATATGGTATTTAAGTATTTGGAGTCAAAAGACTGTAATTCATGATATTAACCGATTAATTAATTAGCACCTGGACTAATTATAATAAAATTGAAATGCTAATTAATCGGATAATTATACGAATTTTTAGATTCTGATCACAGATTCGTATTCAGCATACATAAATGTATCTATTCTGAAAATTTTGAAGAAAATTTATTTTTCCAAAAAAATCACGAAAAATCCAAGGCTATAGCCTTGCATTTTTTTTTGCTCAGATTTTCAACTTCCTCAGATTTTAATGAAAATCTGTGTATAGATGTTATTTTATATGGTATTTAAGTATTTGGAGTCAAAAGACTGTAATTCATGATATTAAATGGTTTATTAATTAGCACCTGACTAATTCTGGTAAAATTCATATGCTAATTACTCGATTAATTATACGAATTTTTAGATTTTGACCACAGATTCGTATTCAGCATACATAAAGGTATCTATTCGGATAATTTCAAGAAAATTTATTTTTTCAAAAAAATCACGAAAAATCCAAGGCTATAGCCTTGCATTTTTTTTGCTCAGATTTTCAACTTCCTCAGATTTTAATGAAAATCTGTGTATAAATGTTATTTTATATCGTATTTAAGTATTTGGAGTCAAAAGACTGTAATTCATGATATTAACCGGTTAATTGATTAGCACTTGCACTAATTATGATAAAATTCAAATGCTAATTAATCAAGTAATTATACGAATTTCTAGATTTTCACCACAGATTCGTATTCAGCATACATAAAGGTATCTATTCTGAAAATTTCAAGAAAATTTATTTTTTCAAAAAAATCATGAAAAATCCAAGGCTATAGCCTTGCATTTTTTTTGCTCAGATTTTCAACTTCCTCAGATTTTAATGAAAATCTGTGTATAGATGTTATTTTATATGGTAGTTAAGTATTTGGAGTCAAAAGACTGTAATTCATGATATTAACCGCTTAATTAATTAGCACCTGGACTAATTATAATAAAATTGAAATGCTAATTAATCGGATAATTATACGAATTTTTAGATTCTGATCACAGATTCGTATTAAGCATACATAAATGTATCTATTCTGAAAATTTCAAGAAAATTTATTTTTTCAAAAAAATCACGAAAAATCCAAGGCTATAGCCTTGCATTTTTTTTTGCTCAGATTTTCAACTTCCTTAGATTTTAATGAAAATCTGTGTATAGATGTTATTTTATATGATATTTAAGTATTTGGAGTCAAAAGACTGTAATTCATGATATTAACCGGTTAAATAATTAGCACCTGGACTAATGATAAAATTCAAATGGTAATTACTCTAGCAGTTATACGAATTTTTACATTTTGACCACAGATCCGTATTCAGCATACATAAAGGTATCTATTCTGAAAATTTCAAGAAAATTTATTTTTCAAAAAATCACGAAAAATCCAAGGCATTTTTTCTGCTCAGATTTTCGACTTCCTCAGATTTTAATGAAAATCTGTGTATAGATGTTATCATATATGGTATTTAAGTATGTTGTGTCTAAAGACTGTGAGTCATGATATTAAACGGTTAATTAATTAGCACCTGGACTAATTATGATAAAATTCAAATGCTAATTAATCTACTAATTATAGGACTTTTTATATTTTGACCACAGATTCGTATTCAGCATACATAAAGGTATCTATTCTGAAAATTTCAAGAAAATTTATTTTTTCAAAAAATCTCGAAAAAATCAAGGCTATAGCCTTGCATTTTTTTTTTCCTCAGATTTTCAACTTCCTCAGATTTTAATGAAAATCTGTGTATAGATGTTATTTTATATTATATTTAAGTATTTGGAGTCAAAAGACTGTAATTCATGATATTAAATGGTTTATTAATTAGCACCTGGACTAATTCTGGTAAAATTCATATGCTAATTACTCGATTAATTATAAGAATTTTTAGATTTTGACCACAGATTCGTATTCAGCATACATAAAGGTATCTATTCGGATAATTTCAAGAAAATTTATTTTTTCAAAAAATCACGAAAAATCCAAGGCTATAGCCTTGCATTTTTTTTGCTCAGATTTTCAACTTCCTCAGATTTTAATGAAAATCTGTGTATAGATGTTATTTTATATGGTATTTAAGTATTTGGAGTCAAAAGACTGTAATTCATGATATTAACCGGTTAATTAATTAGCACGTGGACTAATTATGATAAAATTGAAATGGTAATTACTCGGATAATTATACGAATTTTTAGATTCTGATTACAGATTCGTGTTGAGCATACAGAAAGGTATCTATTCTTAAAATTTGAAGAAAATTTATTTTTTCAAAAAATCACGAAAAATCCAAGGCTATAGCCTGGCATTTTTTCTGCTCAGATTTTCAACTTCCTCAGATTTTAATGAAAATCTGTATATAGATGTTATTGTATATGGTATTTAAGTATGTTTTGTCAAAAGACTGTAAGTCATGATATTAACCGGTTAATTTATTAGCACCTGGACTAATTATGATAAAATTCAAATGCTAATTAATCTAGTAATTATAGGACTTTTTATATTTTGACCACAGATTCGTATTCATCATACATAAAAGTATCTATTCTGAAAATTTCAAGAAAATTTATTCTTTCAAAAAAATCACGAGAAATCCTAGGCATTTTTTTTCCTCAGATTTTCAACTTCCTCAGATTATAATGAAAATCTGTGTATAGATGTTATTTTATATGGTATTTAAGTATTTGGAGTCTAAAGACTGTAATTCATGATATTAACCGGTTAATTAATTAGCACCTGCACTAATTATGATAAAATTGAAATGGTAATTACTCGGATAATTATACGAATTTTTAGATTCTGATCACAGATTCGTATTCAGCATACATAAAGGTATCTATTCTGAAAATTTGAAGAAAATTTATTTTTTCAAAAAATCACGAAAAATCCAAGGCTATAGCCTTGCATTTTTTTTGCTCAGATTTTCAACTTCCTCAGATTTTAATGAAAATCTGTGTATAGATGTTATTTTATATGGTATTTAAGTATTTGTAGTCAAAAGACTCTAATTCATGATATTAACCGGTTAATTAATTAGCACCTGGACTAATTATGATAAAATTCATATGCTAATTACTCGAGCAATTATACGAATTTTTAGATTTTGACCGCAGATCCGTATTCAGCATACATAAAGGTATCTATTCTGAAAATTTGAAGAAAATTTATTTTTTCAAAAAATCACGAAAAATCCAAGGCTATAGCCTTGCATTTTTTTTCCTCAGATTTTCAACTTCCTCAGATTTTAATGAAAATCTGTGTATAGATGTTATTTTATATGGTATTTAAGTATTTGGAGTCAAAAGACTGTAATTCATGACATTAAATGGTTTATTAATTAGCACCTGGACTAATTCTGGTAAAATTCATATGCTAATTACTCGATTAATTATACGAATTTTTAGATTTTGACCACAGATTCGTATTCAGAATACATAAAGGTATCTATTCGGAAAATTTCAAGAAACTTTATTTTTTCAAAAAATCACGAAAAATCCCAGGCTATAGCCTTGCATTTTTTTTGCTCAGATTTTCAACTTCCTCAGATTTTAATGAAAATCTGTGTATAAATGTTATTTTATATCGTATTTAAGTATTTGGAGTCAAAAGACTGTAATTCATGATATTAACCGGTTAATTAATTAGCACTTGCACTAATTATGATAAAATTCAAATGCTAATTAATCAAGTAATTATACGAATTTTTAGATTTTCACCACAGATTCGTATTCAGCATACATAAAGGTATCTATTCTGAAAATTTCAAGAAAATTTATTTTTTCAAAAAAATCATGAAAAATCCAAGGCTATAGCCTTGCATTTTTTTTGCTCAGATTTTCAACTTCCTCAGATTTTAATGAAAATCTGTGTATAGATGTTATTTTATATGGTAGTTAAGTATTTGGAGTCAAAAGACTGTAATTCATGATATTAACCGCTTAATTAATTAGCACCTGGACTAATTATAATAAAATTGAAATGCTAATTAATCGGATAATTATACGAATTTTTAGATTCTGATCACAGATTCGTATTCAGCATACATAAATGTATCTATTCTGAAAATTTTGAAGAAAATTTATTTTTCATTGCTCAGATTTTCAACTTCCTTAGATTTTAATGAAAATCTGTGTATAGATGTTATTTTATATGATATTTAAGTATTTGGAGTCAAAAGACTGTAATTCATGATATTAACCGGTTAAATAATTAGCACCTGGACTAATGATAAAATTCAAATGGTAATTACTCTAGCAATTATACGAATTTTTACATTTTGACCACAGATCCGTATTCAGCATACATAAAGGTATCTATTCTGAAAATTTCAAGAAAATTTATTTTTCAAAAAATCACGAAAAATCCAAGGCATTTTTTCTGCTCAGATTTTCGACTTCCTCAGATTTTAATGAAAATCTGTGTATAGATGTTATCATATATGGTATTTAAGTATGTTGTGTCTAAAGACTGTGAGTCATGATATTAAACGGTTAATTAATTAGCACCTGGACTAATTATGATAAAATTCAAATGCTAATTAATCTACTAATTATAGGACTTTTTATATTTTGACCACAGATTCGTATTCAGCATACATAAAGGTATCTATTCTGAAAATTTCAAGAAAATTTATTTTTTCAAAAAATCTCGAAAAAATCAAGGCTATAGCCTTGCATTTTTTTTTTCCTCAGATTTTCAACTTCCTCAGATTTTAATGAAAATCTGTGTATAGATGTTATTTTATATTATATTTAAGTATTTGGAGTCAAAAGACTGTAATTCATGATATTAAATGGTTTATTAATTAGCACCTGGACTAATTCTGGTAAAATTCATATGCTAATTACTCGATTAATTATAAGAATTTTTAGATTTTGACCACAGATTCGTATTCAGCATACATAAAGGTATCTATTCGGATAATTTCAAGAAAATTTATTTTTTCAAAAAATCACGAAAAATCCTAGGCTATAGCCTTGCATTTTTTTTGCTCAGATTTTCAATTTCCTCAGATTTTAATGAAAATCTGTGTATAGATGTTATTTTATATGGTATTTAAGTATTTGGAGTCAAAAGACTGTAATTCATGATATTAACCGGTTAATTAATTAGCACGTGGACTAATTATGATAAAATTGAAATGGTAATTACTCGGATAATTATACGAATTTTTAGATTCTGATTACAGATTCGTGTTGAGCATACAGAAAGGTATCTATTCTTAAAATTTGAAGAAAATTTATTTTTTCAAAAAATCACGAAAAATCCAAGGCTATAGCCTGGCATTTTTTCTGCTCAGATTTTCAACTTCCTCAGATTTTAATGAAAATCTGTATATAGATGTTATTGTATATGGTATTTAAGTATGTTTTGTCAAAAGACTGTAAGTCATGATATTAACCGGTTAATTTATTAGCACCTGGACTAATTATGATAAAATTCAAATGCTAATTAATCTAGTAATTATAGGACTTTTTATATTTTGACCACAGATTCGTATTCATCATACATAAAAGTATCTATTCTGAAAATTTCAAGAAAATTTATTCTTTCAAAAAAATCACGAGAAATCCTAGGCATTTTTTTTTCCTCAGATTTTCAACTTCCTCAGATTATAATGAAAATCTGTGTATAGATGTTATTTTATATGGTATTTAAGTATTTGGAGTCTAAAGACTGTAATTCATGATATTAACCGGTTAATTAATTAGCACCTGCACTAATTATGATAAAATTGAAATGGTAATTACTCGGATAATTATACGAATTTTTAGATTCTGATCACAGATTCGTATTCAGCATACATAAAGGTATCTAGTCTGAAAGTTTGAAGAAAATTTATTTTTTCAAAAAATCACGAAAAATCCAAGGCTATTGCCTTGCATTTTTTTTGCTCAGATTTTCAACTTCCTCAGATTTTAATGAAAATCTATGTATAGATGTTATTTTATATGGTATTAAAGTATTTGTAGTCAAAAGACTCTAATTCATGATATTAACCGGTTAATTAATTAGCACGTGGACTAATTATGATGAAATTGAAATGGTAATTACTCGGATAATTATACGAATTTTTAGATTCTGATTACAGATTCGTATTCAGCATACAGAAAGGTATCTATTCTTAAAATTTGAAGAAAATTTATTTTTTCAAAAAATCACGAAAAATCCAAGGCTATAGCCTTGCATTTTTTTTGCTCAGATTTTCAACTTCCTCAGATTTTAATGAAAATCTGTGTATAGATGTTATTTTATATGGTAGTTAAGTATTTGGAGTCAAAAGACTGTAATTCATGATATTAACCGCTTAATTAATTAACACCTGGACTAATTATAATAAAATTGAAATGCTAATTAATCGGATAATTATACGAATTTTTAGATTCTGATCACAGATTCGTATTCAGCATACATAAATGTATCTATTCTGAAAATTTTGAAGAAAATTTATTTTTCCAAAAAAGTCACGAAAAATCCAAGGCTATAGCCTTGCATTTTTTTTCCTCAGATTTTCAACTTCCTCAGATTTTAATGTAAATCTGTGTATAGATGTTATTTTATATGGTATTTAAGTATTTGGAGTCAAAAGACTGTAATTCATGACATTAAATGGTTTATTAATTAGCACCTGGACTAATTCTGGTAAAATTCATATGCTAATTACTCGATTAATTGTACGAATTTTTAGATTTTGACCACAGATTCGTATTCAGCATACATAAAGGTATCTATTCGGATAATTTCAAGATAATTTATTTTTTCAAAAAAATCACGAAAAATCCAAGGCTATAACCTTGCATTTTTTTTGCTCAGATTTTCAACTTCCTCAGATTTTAATGAAAATCTGTGTATAAATGTTATTTTATATCGTATTTAAGTATTTGGAGTCAAAAGACTGTAATTCATGATATTAACCGGTTAATTGATTAGCACTTGCACTAATTATGATAAAATTCAAATGCTAATTAATCAAGTAATTATACGAATTTCTAGATTTTCACCACAGATTCGTATTCAGCATACATAAAGGTATCTATTCTGAAAATTTCAAGAAAATTTATTTTTTCAAAAAAATCATGAAAAATCCAAGGCTATAGCCTTGCATTTTTTTTGCTCAGATTTTCAACTTCCTCAGATTTTAATGAAAATCTGTGTATAGATGTTATTTTATATGGTAGTTAAGTATTTGGAGTCAAAAGACTGTAATTCATGATATTAACCGCTTAATTAATTAGCACCTGGACTAATTATAATAAAATTGAAATGCTAATTAATCGGATAATTATACGAATTTTTAGATTCTGATCACAGATTCGTATTCAGCATACATAAATGTATCTATTCTGAAAATTTTGAAGAAAATTTATTTTTCCAAAAAAATCACGAAAAATCCAAGGCTATAGCCTTGCATTTTTTTTTGCTCAGATTTTCAACTTCCTTAGATTTTAATGAAAATCTGTGTATAGATGTTATTTTATATGATATTTAAGTATTTGGAGTCAAAAGACTGTAATTCATGATATTAACCGGTTAAATAATTAGCACCTGGACTAATGATAAAATTCAAATGGTAATTACTCTAGCAGTTATACGAATTTTTACATTTTGACCACAGATCCGTATTCAGCATACATAAAGGTATCTATTCTGAAAATTTCAAGAAAATTTATTTTTCAAAAAATCACGAAAAATCCAAGGCATTTTTTCTGCTCAGATTTTCGACTTCCTCAGATTTTAATGAAAATCTGTGTATAGATGTTATCATATATGGTATTTAAGTATGTTGTGTCTAAAGACTGTGAGTCATGATATTAAACGGTTAATTAATTAGCACCTGGACTAATTATGATAAAATTCAAATGCTAATTAATCTACTAATTATAGGACTTTTTATATTTTGACCACAGATTCGTATTCAGCATACATAAAGGTATCTATTCTGAAAATTTCAAGAAAATTTATTTTTTCAAAAAATCTCGAAAAAATCAAGGCTATAGCCTTGCATTTTTTTTTCCTCAGATTTTCAACTTCCTCAGATTTTAATGAAAATCTGTGTATAGATGTTATTTTATATTATATTTAAGTATTTGGAGTCAAAAGACTGTAATTCATGATATTAAATGGTTTATTAATTAGCACCTGGACTAATTCTGGTAAAATTCATATGCTAATTACTCGATTAATTATAAGAATTTTTAGATTTTGACCACAGATTCGTATTCAGCATACATAAAGGTATCTATTCGGATAATTTCAAGAAAATTTATTTTTTCAAAAAATCACGAAAAATCCTAGGCTATAGCCTTGCATTTTTTTTGCTCAGATTTTCAATTTCCTCAGATTTTAATGAAAATCTGTGTATAGATGTTATTTTATATGGTATTTAAGTATTTGGAGTCAAAAGACTGTAATTCATGATATTAACTGGTTAATTAATTAGCACGTGGACTAATTATGATAAAATTGAAATGGTAATTACTCGGATAATTATACGAATTTTTAGATTCTGATTACAGATTCGTGTTGAGCATACAGAAAGGTATCTATTCTTAAAATTTGAAGAAAATTTATTTTTTCAAAAAATCACGAAAAATCCAAGGCTATAGCCTGGCATTTTTTCTGCTCAGATTTTCAACTTCCTCAGATTTTAATGAAAATCTGTATATAGATGTTATTGTATATGGTATTTAAGTATGTTTTGTCAAAAGACTGTAAGTCATGATATTAACCGGTTAATTTATTAGCACCTGGACTAATTATGATAAAATTCAAATGCTAATTAATCTAGTAATTATAGGACTTTTTATATTTTGACCACAGATTCGTATTCATCATACATAAAAGTATCTATTCTGAAAATTTCAAGAAAATTTATTCTTTCAAAAAAATCACGAGAAATCCTAGGCATTTTTTTTCCTCAGATTTTCAACTTCCTCAGATTATAATGAAAATCTGTGTATAGATGTTATTTTATATGGTATTTAAGTATTTGGAGTCTAAAGACTGTAATTCATGATATTAACCGGTTAATTAATTAGCACCTGCACTAATTATGATAAAATTGAAATGGTAATTACTCGGATAATTATACGAATTTTTAGATTCTGATCACAGATTCGTATTCAGCATACATAAAGGTATCTAGTCTGAAAGTTTGAAGAAAATTTATTTTTTCAAAAAATCACGAAAAATCCAAGGCTATAGCCTTGCATTTTTTTTGCTCAGATTTTCAACTTCCTCAGATTTTAATGAAAATCTATGTATAGATGTTATTTTATATGGTATTAAAGTATTTGTAGTCAAAAGACTCTAATTCATGATATTAACCGGTTAATTAATTAGCACCTGGACTAATTATGATAAAATTCATATGCTAATTACTCTAGCAATTATACGAATTTTTAGATTTTGACCGCAGATCCGTATTCAGCATACATAAAGGTATCTATTCTGAAAATTTGAAGAAAATTTATTTTTTCAAAAAATCACGAAAAATCCAAGCCTTGCATTTTTTTTCCTCAGATTTTCAACTTCCTCAGATTTTAATGAAAATCTGTGTATAGATGTTATTTTATATGGTATTTAAGTATGTTGTGTCAAAAGACTATAATTCATGACATTAAATGGTTTATTAATTAGCACCTGGACTAATTCTGGTAAAATTCATATGCTAATTACTCGATTAATTATACGAATTTTTAGATTTTGACCACAGATTCGTATTCAGAATACATAAAGGTATCTATTCGGAAGATTTCAAGAAACTTTATTTTTTCAAAAAATCACGAAAAATCCCAGGCTATAGCCTTGCATTTTTTTTGCTCAGATTTTCAACTTCCTCAGATTTTAATGAAAATCTGTGTATAAATGTTATTTTATATCGTATTTAAGTATTTGGAGTCAAAAGACTGTAATTCATGATATTAACCGGTTAATTGATTAGCACTTGCACTAATTATGATAAAATTCAAATGCTAATTAATCAAGTAATTATACGAATTTCTAGATTTTCACCACAGATTCGTATTCAGCATACATAAAGGTATCTATTCTGAAAATTTCAAGAAAATTTATTTTTTCAAAAAAATCATGAAAAATCCAAGGCTATAGCCTTGCATTTTTTTTGCTCAGATTTTCAACTTCCTCAGATTTTAATGAAAATCTGTGTATAGATGTTATTTTATATGGTAGTTAAGTATTTGGAGTCAAAAGACTGTAATTCATGATATTAACCGATTAATTAATTAGCACCTGGACTAATTATAATAAAATTGAAATGCTAATTAATCGGATAATTATACGAATTTTTAGATTCTGATCACAGATTCGTATTCAGCATACATAAATGTATCTATTCTGAAAATTTTGAAAAAAATTTATTTTTCCAAAAAAATCATGAAAAATCCAAGGCTATAGCCTTGCATTTTTTTTGCTCAGATTTTCAACTTCCTCAGATTATAATGAAAATCTGTGTATAGATGTTATTTTATATGGTATTTAAGTATTTGGAGTCTAAAGACTGTAATTCATGATATTAACCGGTTAATTAATTAGCACCTGCACTAATTATGATAAAATTGAAATGGTAATTACTCGGATAATTATACGAATTTTTAGATTCTGATCACAGATTCGTATTCAGCATACATAAAGGTATCTATTCTGAAAATTTGAAGAAAATTTATTTTTTCAAAAAATCACGAAAAATCCAAGGCATTTTTTTTGCTCAGATTTTCAACTTCCTCAGATATTAATGAAAATCTGTGTATAGATGTTATTTTATATGGTATTTAAGTATTTGTAGTCAAAAGACTCTAATTCATGATATTAACCGGTTAATTAATTAGCACCTGGACTAATTATAAAATTAATGCTAATTACTCTAGCAATTATACGAATTTTAGATTGTGACCGAGATTCCGTATTCAGCATACATAAAGGTATCTATTCTGAAAATTTCAAGAACTTTATTTTTCAAAAAATCACGAAAAAATCCAAGGCTAATATATAAGCTTGCATTTTTTCCTCAGATTTTCAACTTCCTCAGATTTTAATGAAAATCTGTGTATAGATGTTATTTTATATGTATTTAAGTATTTGGAGTCAAAAGACTGTAATTCATGACATTAAATGGTTATATTAATTAGCACTGGACTAATTCTGGTAAAATTAAATATGCTAATTACTCGATAATTATACGACATTATTTTTAGATTTTGACCACAGATTCGTATTCAGAATACATAAAGGTATCTATCGGAAGAATTCAAGAAACTTTATTTTTTCAAAAAATCACGAAAAATCCCAGGCTATAGCCTTGCATTTTTTTTGCTCAGATTTTCAACTTCCTCAGATTTTTAT
>NW_027264428.1:0-15657 GCF_036320965.1 Panulirus ornatus | reverse complement strand
CCATACATCTGTCCACCACAAACCACGTTGCTATCACAACCATACATCTGTCCACCATAAACCATGTTGCTATCACAACCATACAACCATACATCTGTCCATCATAAACCATGTTGCTATCACAACCATACATCTGTCCACCACAAACCACGTTGCTATCACAACCATACATCTGTCCACCATAAACCACGTTACTATCACAACCATACATCTGACCACCATAAACCATGTTGCTATCACAACCATACATCTGTCCACCATAAACCACGTTACTATCACAACCATACATCTGACCACCATAAACCATGTTGCTATCACAACCATACATCTGTCCATCATAAACCATGTTGCTATCACAACCATACATCTGTCCACCATAAACCATGTTACTATCACAACCATACATCTGACCATCATAAACCATGTTGCTATCACAACCATACATCTGTCCATCATAAACCATGTTACTATCACAACCATACATCTGTCCACCATAAACCACGTTACTATCACAACCATACATCTGACCACCATAAACCATGTTGCTATCACAACCATACATCTGTCCATCATAAACCATGTTGCTATCACAACCATACATCTGTCCATCATAAACCATGTTACTATCACAACCATACATCTGACCACCATAAACCATGTTGCTATCACAACCATACATCTGTCCACCATAAACCATGTTGCTATCACAACCATACATCTGTCCACCACAAACCATGTTGCTATCACAACCATACATCTGTCCACCATAAACCATGTTGCTATCACAACCATACATCTGTCCACCATAAACCATGTTGCTATCACAACCATACATCTGTCCACCATAAACCATGTTGCTATCACAACCATACATCTGTCCACCACAAACCACGTTGCTATCACAACCATACATCTGTCCACCATAAACCATGTTGCTATCACAACCATACAACCATACATCTGTCCATCATAAACCATGTTGCTATCACAACCATACATCTGTCCACCACAAACCACGTTGCTATCACAACCATACATCTGTCCACCATAAACCACGTTACTATCACAACCATACATCTGACCACCATAAACCATGTTGCTATCACAACCATACATCTGTCCACCATAAACCACGTTACTATCACAACCATACATCTGACCACCATAAACCATGTTGCTATCACAACCATACATCTGTCCATCATAAACCATGTTGCTATCACAACCATACATCTGTCCACCATAAACCATGTTACTATCACAACCATACATCTGACCATCATAAACCATGTTGCTATCACAACCATACATCTGTCTATCATAAACCATGTTGCTATCACAACCATACATCTGTCCACCATAAACCATGTTGCTATCACAACCATACATCTGTCCACCACAAACCATGTTGCTATCACAACCATACATCTGTCCACCATAAACCATGTTGCTATCACAACCATACATCCGTCCACCATAAACCATGTTGCTATCACAACCATACATCTGTCCACCACAAACCATGTTGCTATCACAACCATACATCTGTCCACCATAAACCATGTTGCTATCACAACCATACATCTGTCCACCATAAACCATGTTACTATCACAACCATACATCTGACCATCATAAACCATGTTGCTATCACAACCATACATCTGTCCACCATAAACCATGTTACTATCACAACCATACATCTGTCCACCATAAACCATGTTACTATCACAGCCATACATCTGTCCACCATAAACCATGTTACTATCACAACCATACATCTGTCCACCATAAACCATGTTACTATCACAACCATACATCTGTCCACCATAAACCATGTTACTATCACAACCATACATCTGTCCACCATAAACCATGTTGCTATCACAACCATACATCTGACCACCATAAACCATGTTGCTATCACAACCATACATCTGTCCACCATAAACCATGTTGCTATCACAACCATACATCTGTCCACCATAAACCATGTTGCTATCACAACCATACATCTGTCCACCATAAACCATGTTGCTATCACAACCATACATCTGTCCACCATAAACCATGTTGCTATCACAACCATACATCTGACCACCATAAACCATGTTGCTATCACAACCATACATCTGTCCACCATAAACCATGTTGCTATCACAACCATACATCTGACCATCATAAACCATGTTACTATCACAACCATACACCTGTCCACCATAAACCATGTTGCTATCACAACCATACATCTGTCCACCATAAACCACGTTGCTATCACAACCATACACCTGTCCACCATAAACCATGTTGCTATCACAACCATACATCTGTCCACCATAAACCATGTTGCTATCACAACCATACATCTGTCCACCATAAACCATGTTGCTATCACAACCATACACCTGTCCACCATAAACCATGTTGCTATCACAACCATACATCTGACCACCATAAACCATGTTGCTATCACAACCATACATCTGTCCACCATAAACCATGTTACTATCACAACCATACATCTGCCCACCATAAACCATGTTGCTATCACAACCATACATCTGTCCACCATAAACCACGTTGCTATCACAACCATACATCTGCCCACCATAAACCACGTTGCTATCACAACCATACATCTGTCCACCATAAACCATGTTGCTATCACAACCATACATCTGTCCACCATAAACCATGTTGCTATCACAACCATACATCTGTCCACCATAAACCATGTTGCTATCACAACCATACATCTGTCCATCATAAACCACGTTTAGTATTCGTTGTGTCGGTCATGTATGATACGAAAATGTAATTCTAAACATAAGGGAAATTCAGATACCAATATGGTAAGATGATACAAAAAAAAGAAATTCTCTTGGATGCCGTAAAATTAGGTTTTATACATATATTTAAAAAAGAGATAAGATAAATTACCATGAAATGTGGTTCAGATGTCGTCAAATTAAGTTTACATATTACAAAATTAGGTTTACATACTGTAGACCAAGACTCACAGTTTACAATTATATGAGTCTGAGATCATACACGTATATCAGGTATCCCAAATCTACGATTAGATATATAGAATAAATATATCTAATTAGAAAAAAATGAGTTTAGATATTTCGAATTAGATTTAGATATTGCCATTAACATGGGTATTTCTCTATCACCTCCACAAGGCTCTGTTTATGATCTAGGTAACATTGAACTTTTTAAAGTTCCGTTATCGTCGAAAAATCTGGACACCTGATTAAAAAGCAAGATGGACGCATTAATAACAGTTGTTCACCCTGTTGTGCAATGGTCGTACGTCATTTCGATAATTACCCACGCTAAAGCGTGAAAGATTTCCCATAAAACAATTCACAATTAGTCTGTTGACTTGATGTTTCGCACATGTGCAAATTGCGTAGACATGTGTGTGTTTTGAAATGGAGGAATATGATTACATACATCGCTGTCATATATAGGCACTTGTGTCATCTCTAAGGCCCTTTGGCTCTGTCTTAAGGGCATGAGTACGTCAGTGTGATCCCTCAGGTACGAAGGCAAGGCCGCTTGGAGTGGGATGGCAAGGTTCCTTGAACACGACAGTTCGACCCATGTATTGATGACCTGATTTCTGTTCTAACTCGCAAAGGTCAGGTCAAAGGTTAAGGACATTATGACTACGGGTCAGGCATCGACGTGATCAAGGGTTGTAACCGTCGTGGTCAAGGGTCGTACCGTCGTGGTCAAGGGTCACACCGTCGTGGTCAAGGGTCGTACCGTCGTGTTCAAGGGTTGTACCGTCGTGTTTAAGGGTCGCAAAGTCGTGGTCAAGGGTCGTACCGTCGTGTTCAAGGTTCGTCATGGTGGAGGAGCGTACCATTATGACCAAGGATGGTACCATTATGACCAAGGATGGTACCATTATGACCAAGGACGGTACCATTATGACCAAGGATGGTACCATTATGACCAAGGATGGTACCATTATGACCAAGGACGGTACCATTATGACCAAGGACGGTACCATTATGACCAAGGACGGTACCATTATGACCAAGGATGGTATCATTATGACCAAGGACGGTACCATTATGACCAAGGACGGTACCATCATGACCAAGGACGGTACCATTATGACCAAGGACAGTACCATTATGACCAAGGACAGTACCATTATGACCAAGGACGGTACCATTATGACCAAGGACGGTACCATTATGACCAAGGATGGTACCATTATGACCAAGGATGGTACCATTATGACCAAGGATGGTACCATTATGACCAAGGACGGTACCATTATGACCAAGGACGGTACCATTATGACCAAGGACGGTACCATTATGACCAAGGACGGTACCATTATGACCAAGGATGGTATCATTATGACCAAGGATGGTACCATTATGACCAAGGATGGTACCATTATGACCAAGGATGGTACCATTATGACCAAGGATGGTACCATTATGACCAAGGATGGTACCATTATGACCAAGGATGGTACCATCATGGTACCATAAGTGTTCAGCTCAGCAGTCCGCCCCATCACCAGTGTTGTCATCTTGCCTAAGTCATCGTAATCCCATAATTGCTCTCTGTATTTTCATGGTCGTGTGATGACATGACAGGACGTGATAGCCTGAGTAATTATGTTGAGCGTGTGTGTGTGTGTGTGTGAGAGAGAGAGAGAGAGAGAGAGAGAGAGAGAGAGAGAGAGAGAGAGAGAGAGAGAGAGAGAGAGAGCGTCTGTCATGGTTGATGACAGACTTGTGGTGCCGCCCTCGGTGTTCAAGCGTGGAAGAGTGAAAGAGAATAACTTTTAAGAAGAGTCTCCTGTGATCCAAGGTGGCTTGATACGAGGAAGATCATATATATACTTGAGAAACGGACATACGTAAATACACCTTCACAATCTATCATTTCGCTCACTGTGGCATTTTCCCCATCATCTTCAACTCCTTAAAAGATGAGAAGCCAAACTATTTGACACTGTTCATATATATATATATATATATATATATATATATATATATATATATATATATATATATATATACGATCCCTAGACAATAAATCAATAGAATTCAGGTCTGTGTCACAAGACTGTTTTCTGTCTGTTCTATGTCTCATTACGTGGCAATAGCCCTTAACAAACGGGAAGAGAAGAAGATGCTATGTGGATTTGATCCTCTTAGCCTACCTGACACTGAGCATCTGATCCTCTGTCCTATATGACAAAGAGGATCGGAATCTTTGCCACACCTGTGTTAAGGAAAACGTGTGATCTGTCAGGGAGATAATAAAGGCAGGTGTTGTGAAGATATGGAAGAGGAAGATGGGAGTTCAGTCCGTGTACGGGGGAGGTGAAGACCAGCTCAGTGGCTCAGTTGTACGTGGGAGGTGAAGACCAGCTCAGTGGCTCAGTTGTACGGGGGAGGTGAAGACCAGCTCAGTGGCTCAGTTGTACGTGGGAGGTGAAGACCAGCTCAGTGGCTCAGTTGTACGGGGGAGGTGAAGACCAGCTCAGTGGCTCAGTTGTACGTGGGAGGTGAAGACCAGCTCAGTGGCTCAGTTGTACGGGGGAGGTGAAGACCAGCTCAGTGGCTCAGTTGTACGGGGGAGGTGAAGACCAGCTCAGTGGCTCAGTTGTACGGGGGAGGTGAAGACCAGCTCAGGGGCTCAGTAGTACGGGGGAGGTGAAGACCAGCTCAGTGGCTCAGTTGTACGGGGGAGGTGAAGACCAGCTCAGTGGCTCAGTTGTACGGGGGAGGTGAAGACCAGCTCAGTGGCTCAGTTGTACGGGGGAGGTGAAGACCAGCTCAGTGGCTCAGTTGTACGTGGGAGGTGAAGACCAGCTCAGTGGCTCAGTTGTAGGTGGGAGGTGAAGACCAGCTCAGTGGCTCAGTTGTAGGTGGGAGGTGAAGACCAACTCAGTGGCTAAGACCAGCTCAGTGGCTCAGTTGTACGGGGGAGGTGAAGACCAGCTCAGGGGCTCAGTAGTACGGGGGAGGTGAAGACCAGCTCAGTGGCTCAGTTGTACGGGGGAGGTGAAGACCAGCTCAGTGGCTCAGTTGTACGGGGGAGGTGAAGACCAGCTCAGGGGCTCAGTAGTACGGGGGAGGTGAAGACCAGCTCAGTGGCTCAGCTGTACGTGGGAGGTGAAGACCAGCTCAGTGGCTCAGTTGTACGGGGGAGGTGAAGACCAGCTCAGTGGCTCAGTTGTACGGGGGAGGTGAAGACCAGCTCAGGGGCTAAGACCAGCTCAGTGGCTCAGTTGTACGGGGGAGGTGAAGACCAGCTCAGTGGCTCAGTTCTACGGGGGAGGTGAAGACCAGCTCAGTGGCTCAGTTGTACGTGGGAGGTGAAGACCAGCTCAGGGGCTAAGACCAGCTCAGTGGCTCAGTTGTACGGGGGAGGTGAAGACCAGCTCAGTGGCTCAGTTGTACGGGGGAGGTGAAGACCAGCTCAGTGGCTCAGTTGTACAGGAAGTACGATCATCAGTTCTGACACAGAGGTTGTAAGATGGGTTCCCAGCCATCACTACAACACTCCGAAGTCAAGAGAGGGTTGACCTTCCCTGGGTCGGCGGGGGTCTACAACCTTCCCTGGTTGTAGACTGCCCTCCACAACCTTCCCTGGTTGTAGACTGCCCTCCACAACCTTCCCTGGTTGTAGACTGCCCTCCACAACCTTCCCTGGTTGTAGACTGCCCTCCACAACCTTCCCTGGTTCTAGACTGCCCTCCACAACCTTCCCTGGTTGTAGACTGCCCTCCACAACCTTCCCTGGTTGTAGACTGCCCTCCACAACCTTCCCTGGTTGTAGACTGCCCTCCACAACCTTCCCTGGTTGTAGACTGCCCTCCACAACCTTCCCTGGTTGTAGACTGCCCTCCACAACCTTCCCTGGTTGTAGACTGCCCTCCACAACCTTCCCTGGTTGTAGACTGCCCTCCACAACCTTCCCTGGTTGTAGACTGCCCTCCACAACCTTCCCTGGTTGTAGACTGCCCTCCACAACCTTCCCTGGTTGTAGACTGCCCTCCACAACCTTCCCTGGTTGTAGACTGCCCTCCACAACCTTCCCTGGTTGTAGACTGCCCTCCACAACCTAAGAGAGAGGGCCGGGCCAGGTGGAGGGGCACCGGACTTGCCTTTCTGTCGCCAACTTTGCCGTGGGCCGGCCAGACTGTAAATAAATCACAGGGAGACGGGTTCCTGCCACTTCAGGGATCTCGGCAGCGAAGTTGGCTTTTCACATTTCCGATGACGCTTGAGTTTTACCCAGGCACGGACGCTGGTCGAGAGGGTTCAGTCATGTGGCTCACCTGAGTTGCAGGGTCAGGGAATACCGAATGGAGTTGGATCCTCCATCCCAGCCCGAACGTAAAGGATCAGATCCTCTTATTTTCATCCGATGCATTGCATCGCATCCTCTCTCTCTCTGTCCCACCTGACGTCGAAGGATGGATCCTCTATCCCACCTAACGCCGGGTCTGATCTCTATCCCGCGTGACATAGAGGATTTGATCCTCTAAGCCTACCTGACACTTGAGAATCTGATCCTCTGTCCTATATGACAAAGAGGATCGGAATCTTTGCCACACCCGACATAGAAGATCCGATCCTCTATCCCACCTGACATAGGGGATCGTAGCCTCTCTCTCCCTGCAGCACAGCACAGCCAACAGCCACACTGCTGTGTTGGGGAGGGCGCTGTGCAAGCTTTCTATACACATCCTGGGATTACGTCAAGTGAACAGCAGAGCATCTCCGAAACCTGTGGGGGCGGGTCCTTTCAACACCCTATGATTCATAGCCTGTAGCTATGAGCCCCCATGTATCCCAGAGCTGGTCTACCACCATCCAACACCAGCCAGCGTATCCCAGAGCTGGTCTACCACCATCCCACACCTGTCAGTGTATCCCAGAGCTGGTCTAACACCATCCCACACCAGTCAGTGTATCCCAGAGCTGGTCTAACACCATCCCACACCAGCCAGCGTATCCCAGAGCTGGTCTACCACCATCCCACACCAGCCAGCGTATCCCAGAGCTGGTCTACCACCATCCCACACCAGTCAGCGTATCCCATAGCTGGTCTACCACCATCCCACACCAGTCAGAGTATCCCAGAGCTGGTCTACCACCATCCCACACCAGTCAGTGTATCCCAGAGCTGGTCTACCACCATCCCACACCAGTCAGCGTATCCCAGAGCTGGTATAACACAATCCCACACCAGCCAGAGTATCCCAGAGCTGGTCTACCACCATCCCACACCAGTCAGCGTATCCCAGAGCTGGTCTACCACCATCCCACACCACCCAGCGTATCCCAGAGCTGGTCTAACACCATCCCACACCAGTCAGTGCATCCCAGAGCTGGTCTACCACCATCCCACACCAGCCAGCGTATCCCAGAGCTGGTCTACCACCATCCTACACCAGTCAGCGTATCCCAGAGCTGGTCTACCACCATCCCACACCAGCCAGCGTATCCCAGAGTTGGTCTACCACCATCCCACACCAGTCAGCGTATCCCAGAGATGGTCTACCACCATCCCACACCAGAAAGCGTATCCCAGAGCTGGTCTACCACCGTCCCACACCAGTCAGCGTATCCCAGAGCTGGTCTACCACCATCCCACACCAGAAAGCGTATCCCAGAGCTGGTCTACCACCATCCCACATCAGCCAGCGTATCCCAGAGCTGGTCTATCACCATCCCACACCTGTCAGTGTATCCCAGGGCTGGTCTGACACCACCCCACACCAGTCAGCGTATCCCAGAGCTGGTCTACCACCATCCCACATCAGTCAGCGTATCCCAGAGCTGGTCTACCACCATCCCACACCACCCAGCGTATCCCAGAGCTGGTCTACCACCATCCCACACCAGCCAGCGTATCCCAGAGCTGGTATTACACCATCCCACACCAGCCAGAGTATCCCAGAGCTGGTCTAACACCATCCCACATCAGCCAGTGTATCCCAGAGCTGGTGTAGCACCACCTCATACCATTCAGTGTATCCCAGAGCTGGTCTAACACCATCCCACACCAGCCAGTGTATCCCAGAGCTGGTCTAACACATCCCACACTAGTCAGTGTATCCCAGAGCTGGTCTACCACCATCCAACACCACCCAGCGTATCCCAGAGCTGGTCTACCACCATCCCACACCAGTCAGCGTATCCCAGAGCTGGTCTACCACCATCCCACACCAGAAAGCGTATCCCAGAGCTAGTCTACCACCATCCCACACCAGTCAGCGTATCCCAGAGCTGGTCTAACACCATCCCACACCAGTCAGTGTATCCCAGAGCTGGTCTACCACCATCCCACAATAGCCAGCGTATCCCAGAGCTGGTCTACCACCATCCCACACCAGTCAGCGTATCCCAGAGCTGGTCTAACACCATCCCACACCAGTCAACGTATCCCAGAGCTCGTCTACCACCATCCCACACCAGCCAGCGTATCCCAGAGCTGGTCTACCACCATCCCACACCACCCAGCGTATCCCAGAGCTGGTCTACCACCATCCCACACCGGTCAGCGTATCCCAGAGCTGGTCTAATACCATCCCACACAGCCAGTGTATCCCAGAGCTAGTCTACCACCATCCCACACCACCCAGCGTATCCCAGAGCTGGTCTAACACCATCCCACACCAGTCAGCGTATCCCAGAGCTGGTCTAACACCATCCCACACCAGTCAACGTATCCCAGAGCTCGTCTACCACCATCCCACACCAGCCAGCGTATCCCAGAGCTGGTCTAACACCATCCCACACCACCCAGCGTATCCCAGAGCTGGTCTACCACCATCCCACATCAGCCAGTGTATCCCAGAGCAGGTCTAACACCATCCCACACAGCCAGTGTATCCCAGAGCTAGTCTACCACCATCCCACACCACCCAGCGTATCCCAGAGCTGGTCTACCACCATCCCACATCACCCAGCGTATCCCAGAGCTGGTCTACCACCATCCCACACCAGCCAGTGTATCCCAAAGCTGGTCTACCACCATCCCACACTAGTCATCGTATCCCAGAGCTGGTCTACCACCATCCCACACCAGCCAGTGTATCCCAGAGCTGGTCTACCACCATCCCACACCAGCCAGCGTATCCCAGAGCTGGTCTGCCACCATCCCACACCAGCCAGCGTATCCCAGAGCTGGTCTAACACCATCCCACACCAGCCAGCGTATCCCAGAGCTGGCCTACCACCATCCCACACCAGTCAGCGTATCCCAGAGCTGGTCTACCACCATCCCACATCAGTCAGCGTATCCCAGAGCTGGTTTACCACCATCCCACACCAGCCAGCGTATCCCAGAGCTGGTCTAACACCATCTCACACCAGCAAGCGTATCCCAGAGCTGGTCTACCACCATCCCATACCAGCCAGCGTATCCCAGAGCTGGTCTACCACCATCCCACACCAGCCAGCGTATCCCAGAGCTGGTCTACCACTATCCCACACCAGCCTGCGTATCCCAGAGCTGGTCTACCACTATCACACACCAGCCAGTGTATCCCAGAGCTGGTCTAACACCATCCTACACCAGCCAGTGTATCCCAGAGCTGGTCTACCACCATCCCACATCACCCAGCGTATCCCAGAGCTGGTCTACCACCATCCTACACCAGTCAGCGTATCCCAGAGCTGGTCTAACATCATCCCACACCAGCCAGTGTATCCCAGAGCTGGTCTACCACCATCCCACACCAGCCAGCGTATCCCAGAGCTGGTCTACCACCATCCCACACCAGCCAGCGTATCCCAGAGCTGGTCTACCACCATCCCACATCAGCCAGCGTATCCCAGAGCTGGTCTACCACCATCCCACACCAGCCAGCGTATCCCAGAGCTGGTCTACCACCATCCCACACCAGTCAGCGTATCCCAGAGCTGGTCTACCACCATCCCACACCAGCCAGTGTATCCCAGAGCTGGTCTACCACCATCCCACACCAGCCAGCGTATCCCAGAGCTGGTCTACCACCATCCCACACCAGTCAGCGTATCCCAGAGCTGGTCTACCACCATCCCACACCAGTCAGCGTATCCCAGAGCTGGTCTACCACCATCCCACACCAGCCAGCGTATCCCAGAGCTGGTCTACCACCATCCCACACCAGCCAGCGTATCCCAGAGCTGGTGTACCACCATCCCACACCAGTCAGCGTATCCCAGAGCTGGTCTACCACCACCCCACACCAGCCAGCGTATCCCAGAGCTGGTCTACCACCATCCCACACCAGCCAGTGTATCCCAGAGCTGGTCTACCACCATCCCACACCAGCCAGCGTATCCCAGAGCTGGTCTACCACCATCCCACAGCAGCCAGCGTATCCCAGAGCTGGTCTACCACCATCCCACACCAGCCAGCGTATCCCAGAGCTGGTCTACCACCATCCCACACCAGTCAGCGTATCCCAGAGCTGGTCTACCACCATCCCACACCAGTCAGCGTATCCCAGAGCTGGTCTACCACCATCCCACACCAGTCAGCGTATCCCAGAGCTGGTCTACCACCATCCCACACCAGTCAGCACTACAAGAGTGGAGCAAAACGAGCCGGATACAGGGAGAGAGAGGCAGGAGGTGGAGTCTCCGGGTCCCTGGCCAGCCAGCCAGCCACCACCTGAACACAGAAATCCTCCCTAAATCTGGAGGTTCCTGGCTCGTCTGATGGCCTCTACAGCGTTCCACACTAATTGCTATTGGCGGTCTGAGGCGAAACCTTTTGTGGCGTGCTGCCTCCAACTCTCTCATACTCTCTCTCTCTCTCTCTCTCTCTCTCTCTCTCTCTCTCTCTCTCTCTCTCTCTCTCCAGCAGCGCCCCGCCCCGCCCCGCCCCGCCCCGCCCCTCCAGCGCCATGGTTGACCCACACTCGAGGTTATTGCCACTAACCTTTGTTGTCGTGTTTGTATGAGAGGCAAATCCCAACTCTTAAGGTCAGACGCATTCATCACTTTCCCACCCCTCCCAGACGATGGGAGGGGTGGGAAGGGAGGAGAGGGAGGGAGGTAAGAGAAGGGAGGGAGGGGAGGAAGAGAGGGAAGGGAGGGGAGGAAGAGAGGAGAGGGAGGGGAGGAAGAAGAGAGGAGAGGGAGGGAAGGAAGAAGAGAGGAGAGGGAGGGGAGGAAGAAGAGAGGAGAGGGAGGGGAGGAAGAGAGGGAAGGGAGGGGAGGAAGAGAAGGAAGGGAGGGGACGAAGAAGAGAGGAGAGGGAGGGGAGGGAAGAGATGATAGAGGGAAGGACGAAAGTGGATGAGCGAGAGAGAGAAGGGAGGAGAGGAAGAGAAGGGAGGACAGGAGGGCAAGGGAGGAGAATGAATAAAAGGTGAGGAGAGAGGAACTGAGGGGAGCAGAGGAAGAGAGGGGAGAAGAGGAAGAGAGGGGAGGAGAGGAACTGAGGGGAGGAGAGGAAGAGAGGGACGTTGAGGAATAATGGAGAGGAGAAAACTCTGAAATATAAAGGAGTGAGGGTAAGAAAGCGTGAGAGAAAACGGAGAGAGGGTGAGGAAGACAGAGAAAACGGAGAGAGGGTGAGGAAGACAGAGAAAATGGAGAGAGGTTGAGGAAGACAGAGAAAACGGAGAGAGGGTGAAGAAGACAGAGAAAACGGAGAGAGGGTGAAGAAGACAGAGAAAACGGAGAGAGGGTGAGGAAGACAGAGAAAATGGAGAGAGGTTGAGGAAGACAGAGAAAACGGAGAGAGGGTGAAGAAGACAGAGAAAACGGAGAGAGGGTGAAGAAGACAGAGAAAACGGAGAGAGGGTGAGGAAGACAGAGAAAACGGAGATGGGAGAGGGAGATAGAGTAAACGGAGAGAGGGTGAGGAAGACAGAGAAAACGGAGAGAGGGGTGAGGAAGACAGAGAAAAAGGAGACGGGTGGAGGAAGACAGAGAAAACGGAGAGGGGGTGAGGAAGACAGAGAAAACGGAGAGAGGGTGAGGAAGACAGAGAAAACGGAGAGAGGGTGTGGAAGACAGAGAAAACGGAGAGAGGGTGAGGAAGACAGAGGAAACGGAGAGGGGAAGGAGATAGAGAAAACGGAGAGAGGGTGAAGAAGACAGAGAAAACGGAGAGAGGGTGAGGAAGACAGAGAAAACGGAGAGAGGGTGAGGAAGACAGAGGAAACGGAGAGAGGAAGAAGACAGAGAAAACGGAGAGAGGGTGAGGAAGACAGAGAAAACGGAGAGGGGTGGGGAAGACAGAGAATACGGAGAGGGTAAGAAAGAGTGAAAGAAAACGGAGAGAGGGTGAGGAAGACAGAGAAAACGGAGAGGGGGAGAGGGAAATAGAGAAAACGGAGAGAGGGTGAGGAAGACAGAGGAAACGGAGAGGGGAGAGGGAGATAGAGAAAACGGAGAGAGGGTGAGGAAGACAGAGAAAACGGAGAGGGAGACTGAGAAAACGGAGAGGGGTGGGGAAGGCACAGAAACCGGAGTGGGGTGAGAAAGCGTCGCTTTGAGTCAGCCATGACATGACGGGCAAAGATCAGAACCAAGAGGTCGTCAACACCCTCACCCACCTTTGTGGGTCTGGCAGCGCTGTGACCAAGCTCCTCGGCCACGCCCAGCTGCCAGAGGCCTGACTCAACGTTGTCGTACCGTAACCATGAATTTTTCTCCCAGTGCACCCCGCGGGCTTCAGTGCTGGAGAATACAACTTTACCTCAACACGTACGAGAAAAAACACGTACAGATTTACCATAGGATGTTTACATATACTTGATGACGTACTGGAATATAGATCTTGCCTAAGTGAACCAGAGTAACCGCCAGAGGACGTTTTCTATCGAGCTGCATCTTGTGATATCGTTGCCATCTATACATACGATGGCAATATACTTTCTATGCTAACCCTGTGCTACAGCTCCATATACAATGTCTGTGTTGACCCTGTTCTATAAGTCCACAGAATATCTTGTGATATCACTGTTCTATACATCAGATAGCAATTCACTTTCTATATTAGCCCTGTTCTATAGCTCCATATATAATTCCTATGCTAACAGTTATGTATAGCTTTATAGAGCATCTTCTAATATCACTGCTATAGCTATACATAAGATTGCAATTCACTTTCTATACTAGCCCTGTTCTTTAAGTCCGTAGAATATCTTGTGATATCAGAGTTCTATACATACAACAGCACTACAATTTCTATGTTAACCCTGTTACATATACCTCCATAGAATATCTTGTGCTATCACTGTTCTATACATACAACAACACTACAATTTCTATGTTAAACCTGTTACATATACCTCCATAGAATATCTTGTACTATCACTGTTCTATACATACAACAGCACTACAACTTCTATGTTAACCCTGTTACATATAGCTCAGTATGATATCCTGTGATGTCAGAGTTCTATACATACAATAGCATCACAAGAAATTCTTAAGATAGATTTAATAATACATATCAACATTTGTATTCTTGTTGATATCCTCGTTGTATAAATACAACAACAATACAACAATACACTAACTACAGCACTGTGAATATTGACATCTTCCAATATAGCATTGCAGTACCAGAAACTTGTGTCTATATTTCAATATATGATTTTATTGCGAGTCAACTGCAACATCTGCTAAAAACACACACACACACACACACACACACACTCACACACACACATACACACATTTACACACACACACACACACACACACACACACATACACACACAGTCACACACACACACACACACACACACACACACACACACTCACACACACACACACACACTCACACACACACACACACATACACACTCACACACACACACACTCACACACACACACACACACACACTCACACTCACACACACACACACACACACACACACACACACTTCCTCTGGCCCACTACTGTCTGCTGTAGGAAGATAAAGACACTACTGTCACCCATACATAAGGCTCAGACTCCTGTAGTTCAGGATATAACCTCTCTGTCTACTGCGGGAGGAAAAGAACACTACAGTTCCCCTTAAATAAGGCTCAAAATCCTGTAGCTCAAGACATAACCTGTCTGTCTACTGCAGGAGGATAAAGACACTTCAGTCCCCCTTACATAAGGCTCAAACTGCTATAATTCACAGTATAGGGCGTCTGTGTATTGGAGAACGAAAATAGTATTAAAATGACCCTTACATAAGGTTCAAACTCCTGTACCTCATGCCAATATAGACCACATAAGGACGAAAATAGCACAAAACTTATCCATTAACACTCACTTTCTCATCATTTATCATATTTCTTTGCCTCATCTTTATTCTTTGCCCCTCACTAATCCTCTATATGTTCTATGCCTCATCTTTCTGTGTCTCCTAATTCTCATTCTTCCTCTTCCTCTCTTACTGTATTCATCACTAGTTTTCTCTTCCCTAAAGTTTGATATTTACTCATTATTACATTACTTCACTCATATCATCGTCCTCTTCCACTGTGTTCCCTCATTATGAGTCTTATAATGGCCCCCTCATTATGAGTCTTATAATGGCCCCCCCTCATTATGAGTCTTATAATGGCCCCCTCATTATGAGTCTTATAATGGCCCCCCCTCATTATGAGTCTTATAATGCCCCCTCTCCTCATTATGAGTCTTATAATGGCCCC
>NW_027264427.1:0-5000 GCF_036320965.1 Panulirus ornatus | reverse complement strand
TCACTAAACTCAAGTCAGCAAGCAAAAGTTGCATCCCTTCACTCTCATTGCCATGGTATAACTGAGATGGCAAATCATGTCATCTGACCTCTAATACTGTATCATGCTGCCAGAAATATGATATTCCCACTGTTTGTTCTGCAAAGGAAACCTGATAGGGAAATGCAAGGGGACAACATTATAAATATTTAAATAATGGGGAGATATGCTTAACCTATAGTAATTTGCTGCTTCATTCTTTATCCCATTTCTCCAGTGGGTAAGTTAGTTTGTCCTGGATCTGTGATAAAATTGATGTTTCTGAATGGAAAGGGTCAGTTTAAGAGCCAATTGATCTGACAGAATTCTGTGGTTTTCAATGTGCTACGTGTCAGTTGGTGGGCATTGTTTCCTTGCTACAGAATGTTTTGCGAGTTCCTTGGTCAGTTGTTCTTGATCAGTCTAATGTGGCTGAGAAGGCAGTCAGACCATCCCCTAGCCTCCTTAAGTTCCATCATCTCCCCTAAATTTATTTTTCCACTCCTGTATTGGATCTGCACCTCCCTGTCTGTTCATCATGACCTTTTGTTTATATTCTATAGCACTGACTTTGTTCTGTATTTCTGGATGTTGATTACATTTCTTGGGGGGTTACAAATTTACTTATATTCTTTCATCAAGTTAGATAAAAAGATTCTTATTTATTCAACCTGCTGCAGGACATCCTGCAGAACTTATGAAGTTAGCCATGGCCACTGCCTCAGACCACAGGTCAAGTAGTGTGATGATGTGTTTAGCAAGGTAGGTTAAGTGCAGGTAGTTGAGGAGTAAGTGTTTGGTATTCTCATTGTGAAGTTGCATTATGAGCATGGGGTCACATTAAATCTGTATTTTTAACATCTAAGAGAAGGGCAGTGTCCAGAGAACAAATTTATGACACATTTGTCTTGAAATGTAGTTTGAAATGGGTGTAATTCTTTTGGAATGGAGTGCAGGATTTGGTCAGGGTAGGAAGATATTTAGGATTTGTGGAGCCACTGTGATACGAATGTGTTTTGTCATAGTCTGATTGCTAGGGGTGGAGGATGTATGAGTATGGGTGGCTGAAGTGTGAGATTGGGATGAACTTTTTATTTCTAAAAAAGGATGAAATTTGGTTGTTATGAAGTGGCTTGGTTGGGAAGAGGTTAGGATCATTGCATAAAAGAATGTTGAGGTTAGATTGTGTTAGGAGTATTTTTGTTTCATTATTCAAATGCTGAATGATTGTGGTTGCTAAACAGTGGAGTGAAACTGAATAACATGGTGGCATCTCCAGCTCTACCTATGTTCTTTAGTCTTCAACAATGCACATGTTTAAGCTTTGTGCAGTTTTGAAAAAGAAATTATTTATTTTTGGTTTGATTTTTCATGGACTTAAATCATGAGTGATTTGATCAAACTTGTTAATGTTGCACCATCTTTGTTATGAAGTCATGACAGGGACTTTCTTATCTCTCAAAAATTTTCTTGAGTTATTAATTAAACATCCTTTGAAAGTTTGAGTTAGTTAATTAAACATCCTTTGAAAGTTTCTGCTGATATTGGTAGAATTCATGTTATTGTACCATGATGTAAATTAACTAATAAGAAAGCCTGATTCTGGTATTCCTTTCTTTGATTGTAGCAATTCTTTTTTCAGAGTTTTCTTTGATAATAACTCAGGGATAAATTATCTACCCTTTTCTCTGGTGCGGCAGCTACGTTCAGGAGAAACTTGGAACCCAGCAAACTAGTGGGTAAGTTGGCAGTGAATGCTACCCTATAGACTTTTCTTTTACAGTGCATATAAACCTGAACGTCATTGCAAGTGGTTTAGTGAAAAAAAGAAAAGGTGGTTAAAGTCCTGTGCAATATGAAATGCAGCAAAGTGGAAGGAATAACATTTGAATTTTTGAAGAAAGTGATGATTGTATAATTGATTGGTTAGGATTTTCATTGTATGAAGAGCTCATGGTCAAGTGCCTGTGGATATGGAGAATTAATTAATAATGCTATTGTATAAAGACAAGGGAACTAGAGGAAATGTTCAAATTACAGATGTATGGAATAAGTTTAAATGTACCTAGTAAGTTGTATGAGAGAGTGGTGATTGAGAGAATGGTCACATGCATAGAGTTTCAGCCTGGGGAGGAACAATGTGGCTTCTGTAGTAGTATTTTTTGCTAAAATATATGTGAAGGATACTACAAAAATTTGGACGATTTTTGCAGGGAAAAAATGCAATTGAGTGGGAGAAGTATAAAAGAAAGAGACAGGAGGTCAAGAGAAAGGTGCAAGAGGTGAAAAAAAGGGCAAATGAGAGTTGGGGTGAGAGACTATCAGTAAATTTTAGGGAGAATAAAAAGATGTTCTGGAAGGAGGTAAATAGGGTGCGTAAGACAAGGGAGCAAATGGGAACTTCAGTGAAGGGCGCAAATGGGGAGGTGATAACAAGTAGCGGTGATGTGAGAAGGAGATGGAATGAGTATTTTGAAGGTTTGTTGAATGTGTCTGATGACAGAGTGGCAGATATAGGGTGTTTTGGTCGAGGTGGTGTGCAAAGTGAGAGGGTTAGGGAAAATGATTTGGTAAACAGAGAAGAGGTAGTAAAAGCTTTGCGGAAGATGAAAGCCGGCAAGGCAGCAGGTTTGGATGGTATTGCAGTGGAATTTATTAAAAAAGGGGGTGACTGTATTGTTGACTGGTTGGTAAGGTTATTTAATGTATGTATGACTCATGGTGAGGTGCCTGAGGATTGGCGGAATGCGTGCATAGTGCCATTGTACAAAGGCAAAGGGGATAAGAGTGAGTGCTCAAATTACAGAGGTATAAGTTTGTTGAGTATTCCTGGTAAATTATATGGGAGGGTATTGATCGAGAGGGTGAAGGCATGTACAGAGCATCAGATTGGGGAAGAGCAGTGCGGTTTCAGAAGTGGTAGAGGATGTGTGGATCAGGTGTTTGCTTTGAAGAATGTATGTGAGAAATACTTAGAAAAGCAAATGGATTTGTATGTAGCATTTATGGATCTGGAGAAGGCATATGATAGAGTTGATAGAGATGCTCTGTGGAAGGTATTAAGAATATATGGTGTGGGAGGCAAGTTGTTAGAAGCAGTGAAAAGTTTTTATCGAGGATGTAAGGCATGTGTACGTGTAGGAAGAGAGGAAAGTGATTGGTTCTCAGTGAATGTAGGTTTGCGGCAGGGGTGTGTGATGTCTCCATGGTTGTTTAATTTGTTTATGGATGGGGTTGTAAGGGAGGTAAATGCAAGAGTCCTGGAAAGAGGGGCAAGTATGAAGTCTGTTGGGGATGAGAGAGCTTGGAAAGTGAGTCAGTTGTTGTTCGCTGATGATACAGCGCTGGTGGCTGATTCATGTGAGAAACTGCAGAAGCTGGTGACTGAGTTTGGTAAAGTGTGTGGAAGAAGAAAGTTGAGAGTAAATGTGAATAAGAGCAAGGTTATTAGGTACAGTAGGGGTGAGGGTCAAGTCAATTGGGAGGTGAGTTTGAATGGAGAAAAACTGGAGGAAGTGAAGTGTTTTAGATATCTGGGAGTGGATCTGTCAGCGGATGGAACCATGGAAGCGGAAGTGGATCATAGGGTGGGGGAGGGGGCGAAAATTTTGGGAGCCTTGAAAAATGTGTGGAAGTCGAGAACATTATCTCGGAAAGCGAAAATGGGTATGTTTGAGGGAATAGTGGTTCCAACAATGTTGTATGGTTGCGAGGCGTGGGCTATGGATAGAGATGTGCGCAGGAGGATGGATGTGCTGGAAATGAGATGTTTGAGGACAATGTGTGGTGTGAGGTGGTTTGATCGAGTAAGTAACGTAAGGGTAAGAGAGATGTGTGGAAATAAAAAGAGCGTGGTTGAGAGAGCAGAAGAGGGTGTTTTGAAATGGTTTGGGCACATGGAGAGAATGAGTGAGGAGAGATTGACCAAGAGGATATATGTGTCGGAGGTGGAGGGAACGAGGAGAAGAGGGAGACCAAATTGGAGGTGGAAAGATGGAGTGAAAAAGATTTTGTGTGATCGGGGCCTGAACATGCAGGAGGGTGAAAGGAGGGCAAGGAATAGAGTGAATTGGAGTCATGTGGTATACAGGGGTTGACGTGCTGTCAGTGGATTGAATCAAGGCATGTGAAGCGTCTGGGGTAAACCATGGAAAGCTGTGTAGGTATGTATATTTGCGTGTGTGGACGTGTGTATGTACATGTGTATGGGGGGGGGGGTTGGGCCATTTCTTTCGTCTGTTTCCTTGCGCTACCTCGCAAACGCGGGAGACAGCGACAAAGTATAAAAAAAAAAAAAAAAAAAACTACAAAAATGGTGGACTTGTATCAGGAACTTAATGGATCTAGAGAAAGCATGTAATAGGATTGATAGAGATGCTCTGTGGTAAGCGTTATGAAAATATGGTGTAGGAAGAAAGCCGCTAGATGTAGTGAAGTGTGTTTTATCAAGAGAGTAAGGCAGGTGTGCAAAGTTCCAAATTAAGATGGGTCTGCAGCAGGGGGATATGTTGTCACCATGGTTATTTTACTTGGTTATGGGTGGGTTGGTGCGGGAGGTCAATGCAAGGGTCTTAGAGAGAGGAGCAGATATGTAATCTGCTGAGTATGGGGTGCCTGGGATATGAGTCGGTTATTATTTGCTTATAAACAGAGCTGGTGGTAGATTCTGTTGAGAAAAATCATAAGCTGGTGTCTAACTTTGGGAGAGAGTATGTAAGGAAATAGTTGAGAGTAAATGCAAATAAAAGTAAGGTTATTGGTTGTAGCAATACAAAGAGACAGGTTAGCTGGAGTGTGGGGTTTGATCAGGTAAGTAATAATAAGGTAGAGAAAGATGTAGTGGGAAGAGTATGGTTTAGAGAGTTAAAGAGAGTGTGCTGAAATGGTTTGGATATATGGAGGGAATGAATGAAGAGTGGTTGACAAAGAGGGTACAAGTGTCAAAAGTGGAGATAGCCTGAAAAAGGGTAGACTGAATTTTA
>NW_027264426.1:0-18232 GCF_036320965.1 Panulirus ornatus | reverse complement strand
CTGGAGGGGGCAGACAACTGGGGGGTACGTAGAAAAAAACCCTGAATGTATAGAAAGTACAACTTAGGGTTCAACAGAAGACAACCTGGGGTACAAAAAAAAACTGGAGGAAAAATGGGGGGACAAACCTGAAAGGTAAAAAGAAAAAAACTTTTTTTACAACAAAGGACAACTTGAGGTTCAACATAAGAAACCTAAAATTTGCGGGGAGCAGAGGAGGTTCATAAAAAAACCCTGAAAGTACAGCAAAAAAGAAACCGGGAGGACAGAAAGGGGGGAAAACCGGAGGTACAGCAGAAGACAACTGGGGTACAGCGGGGAAACAACCTGGAAGTAGAGAAGGAAGTAAACCCCGGTGGTACAGCAGAAGACAGCCTGGAGATGCAGGAGAAGACAAACCTAGAGGTACAGCAGATGACAACCTGGGGTATAGCAGCAGACTACCTGGAAGTACAGAAAGAAGACAACATGTAGGTGCAGAAAGCCCAAACGTGATGTGAAGCAGAGAGAAAAGCGTGGAGGTACAATAGAAGCAGCATGGAGGTACAGCAGAGCACAACCAGGGGGTTTACAGTATCAGACAACCTGGAGGTACATCAGCAGACAACTTGAAGGTACAGCACTATACAACCTGTAAGTGCAGCAAAATGAAAACCTGAGGTGGAGCAGAGGACAACATGGAGTTACAGAGGGAAGACAACCTGGAGGTGCATCAGAAGGCAATCTGGGGGTGCAGGGGGAATTAAACCTGGGAGTACAGCAGAATAAAAACCTGTGAGTGTAGCAAGGGGGGAAGACACCTGAAAGATGGAGCGAAGAAAACCCTGAAGGTGCAGCAGAAGACAACCGGGAAGGTGCAGCAGATAAACCTAGGGGTGAAGGAATGAGATTGAAGGTACAGCAGAAGACAACCTGGAGGTACAGTAGCGGGAAAACCCTGGAGTTTATAGCAGAAAGTGACCTAAAGGGTTTATAGCAGAAGGACATCTGGAGGTACAACAGAAGACAACTTGGAGGCACGGCAGAAGACAACCTGTGGGTTTGCTGCAGAGAAGACGACCTGGAGGTGAAGCAAAAAAAAAAAAAACTGAAGGTAAGGCAAACAGCTTGAAGGTACAGCAGAAGACAACCGGGAAAGTGAATAAAAACAGCTCGAAGGTGCAGCAGAAGACAACTGGAGGAACAGCAGCAGAAAACCCTGGAAGTACAGCAGAAAAACAACCAGTAGTTGTAGCAGAAGACAACCAGTAGGTGTACCAGAAGACAATCTGGAGGTGCAGCAGAAAAAAAACCTGGGGTGAAGGAAATAGCTTGAAGGTACAGCGGACGACAACCTCGAGGTACAGCAGAAGACAACCTGGGATTCACAGAAGACAACTGAAGATGGAGCAGAAGACAACCAGGAGATACAGCAGCAGACGAGGTGGAAGTACAGCAGAAGACAACCTGTAGGTGAAGCAGTTGACAACCTGGAGGTACAGCAGCAGACACGTGTAGGTGCAGCAGAAGACAACCTGGAGGTGCAGCAGGAAAAAAACTGGATGTGAAGCAAATAGTTTGAAGGTACAGCAGAAGATAACCTAGAGGTAAGCAGAAGACAATCATGGAGGTACAGCAGAAGACATCCATGGATACAGTAAAAGACAACTGGAGGAACAGCAGAGCACAACCTGAGGTACAGCATAAGATAACCCGAGGTACAGCGGAAGACAACTGGAGTTTACAGCAGAGCACACCACTGGATGTCCAGCTAAGAAAGATAACCTGGAGGTACAGCAGCTACAACCTGTAAGTGGAGCAAATGATAACCTGAGTGTGGAGCAGAAGAAAACCTGGAATTACACCAGAAGACAGCCTGGAGCTGTATCAGAAGACAACTGGAGGTACAGGAGAAGAAAGCTGGAGGTTACAGCAGTATAAAACCTGTAAGTGTAGCAGAAGACAACACTGAAGGTGGAGCAGAGGACAACCTGGAGGTACAGCAGCAGACAATCTGGAATACAGCAGAAGACAACCTGAAGGTGTAGGAGAAGACAACCTGGAGGTGCAGCAGACAAACTGCAGGTACAACAGAAAACAACTTTAATGTACAACAAAGGACAACTTGGAGGTTCAACAGAAGACAACCTGGAAGTGCAGGAGACAGACTGGAGGATAAGTTAAAGACCTGAAGGTGCAGCAGAGGACACCCTGGAAGTACAGAAGAAGACAGCCTAGAGGTGCAGCAGAAACAAACCTGGAGGTGAAGCAAACAGCTTGAAGATAGAGCAC
Source organism: Panulirus ornatus (assembly GCF_036320965.1). Taxonomy (NCBI): domain Eukaryota; kingdom Metazoa; phylum Arthropoda; class Malacostraca; order Decapoda; family Palinuridae; genus Panulirus; species Panulirus ornatus. The sequence goes on along the minus strand of NW_027264426.1, from coordinate 15,961 downwards.
CAGACAACCCAGTGGTACAGCAGTATACAACCTGTAAGTGCAGCAGAAGATAACTTGAATGTGGAGCAGAGGATAACCTGGAGTTACAGCCGAAGACAACCTGGAGGTGCATCAGAAGACAACCTGGAGGTAAAGGAGAAGAAAACCTGGAAGTACAGCAGAAGACAATGTGAAGGTGCAGCAGAAGGCAACCTGAAGATGCACCAGAAGACAACCTGAAGGTGCAGCAGATGACAACTTGAAGGTACAGCAGAAGACAACCTTGAGGTGCAGCAGAAAACAACTTTAATGTACAACAAAGGACAACTTGGAGGTTCAAAAGAAGACAACCTGGAAGTGCAGGAGACAGACTGGAGTTTTCAGCAAAAGACCTGAAGGTGCAGCAGAAGAGAACCTGGAGGTACAGCAGAGGACAACTTGGAGGTACATCAGAACACAACCTGGAGATGCAGCAGAAGACAACCTAGAAGTACAGCAGATGACAACCTGGAGGTACAGCAGCAGACAACGTGTAGGTGCAGCAGAAGACAACCTGGAGGTGTAGCAGGAAAAAACCTGGAGGTGAAGCAAATAGTTTGAAGGTACAGCAGAAGACAGCCATGAGGTACAGTAAAAGACAACCTGGAGGAACAGTAGAGCACAACCTGAAGGTACAGCAGAAGATAACTGGAGGTACAGCAGAAGACAACATGGAGGAACAGCAGAGCACAACCTGGATGCCCAGCTGTAGATAACCTGGAGGTACAGCAGCATACAACCTGTAGGTGGAGCAGAAGATAACCTGAGTGTGGAGCAGAGGAAAACCTGGAGTTACAGCAGTAGACAACCTGGAGGTGTATCAGAAGACAACCTGGAGGTACAGAAGAAAAGCTGAAGGTACAGCAGTATAAAAACTGTAAGTGTAGCAGACGACAACCTGAACCGTTTGGCATTGTTCAGCATAAACTCTAGAGTAAGGCTTTACTTTGATTGCCTCTGTTGCCCTCAACAGCAAAATGAAATTGTCTGGCGAAGCCAGAGTAAAGTCACCAACATGCAGCTTTTCTTTCATGACCCATGTAGCACGCACAAGTGTTAGCCAGAGGAAATTTCCTCAAATAAAACTTTAATTCGACGACTCACATATGTGTCCCACAAAACCTATATAAAACAGTCTACCGTTAGCCTAAATAAAAGACTGAATGTAAAGCTTTACTTTGACGACCCATAAACCATGCAAGTGGAAAATAGTCGTCTGGCATAAGCTATAACAAATGTCCTAAAGGGACGCTTTAGTTTGGCGTCGTTGGTTCATTCCTATACAATCTACTTCGACTAATTCGTTTATACATACATTGCGGCTTCCTGCCTTACACACTACAAATGTGAAAAGAAAGCGTTACTCACTCTCGACTGACGTCGGTGGCTCAGTCTGTGATACACGTCGGTAGCTTACTTCAACACACGTTACTTCGACGAACTCGAAAGCTTAGCTCACTCTCCAACAGTCATCGATGAGCTTCGTCTCTAACACACGTGTGTCGGTAGCTCACTTCATGACAAACCAAATTGGATTCTCTCTCTGACACGCAACGGTATGGCTTCCTACTTGACACACTAAAAACACTGTTCACTCCCTGATGGACGTCGGTGGCCTCGTGTCTGATACACATCGGTAGCTCACTGCCAGATACACTACATAGCCTAACTCCGTTACGATTACTTCCTGCCTGACACACACTCTTCAGAGGCAAAAACACGTCGGTGGTTTTGTCTGTAACATACGTGGGTAGTTCACACCATGACACAATACACGACTAACTCCCTGATGCACAAGACTGGCTTCCTACATCACACTACTACAGTGGCGACAACACAAAACCGCTGCTCACTTCCTAACAAACTACCGTGGCAAAGAATGGCTGCTCACACTGACAGATTCTCTGGCTCTTTCTCTAGCACATGTTGGGACCTCACTCTAGGACACACTGTTCCCACTAACTCCCTGGCACACAAGGGCGGCTTCCTATCTGACGGTGGAGGAACGCTACTCACTCCCTGACAGAAGTCAGCGGCTTCGATTCGACCACATGTCGTGGGCTCATGCCCCGATGTACGATAGTTTACCACGGCGGTCTGTTGTTCTCTGGCACACGACGAGAGGTTCTCTCCCCCCCCCCCCCTTCAACAATGACAAACAACAACGCCCGACTCGTCCTCTAAAATCAAAGCCGTTCAATTTCAAATGACGATCTCACCAACTGACATGGGTCTGCACCTCATATCCTGGCGCGTTGGCACGTCCCTTCCTAATACACGGCGGCGGATCACTCCAAGACAGGCGAAGACCCATGACACATAACGAGCGAGTCATTCGCTAACACGCAACAGTCTTACTGCCACGCGCCGGGTTTAATGTCTCTCTCTCTCTCTCTCCCCCTCCCTAGGGTGCTATGGCAGCTCACTCTCCGACACAAAATTATGGCCTCCCGGCTAACAATACCATGAGAGTATAGCGCTCCATGAGGAACCAAATGCTCCCTATCTTGACAAAAGTCACAGGGGGGGTCCCAGTCTGCCACATACCGTCATGTCAATCATTTATGTCGATGGTTCACGCCTCGACTCGACGAAGGCTTACCCCCCTGTGAAACTTACACGTGAAGGAGGTACCACCCTCTGACTCGACGAAGGTTTACCCCACTATCAAGCTTACAAGTGAAGGAGGTACCACCCTCCTTGACTCGACGAAGGTTTACCCCACTATCAAACTTACACGTGAAGGAGGTACCACCCTCCTTGACTCGACGAAGGTTTACCCCCTATCAAATTTACACGTGGAAGGAGGTACCATCCTCCTTGAGGCAAGACACTTGAGTGCTGTTATGACGGCTTCCTCTCTCCTTCTTGCGAGGTCAGCGGGCGACTGAGGGTGACGTGGTCCTCGACTAAGGGTGACGTGGTCCTCGACTGAGGGTGACGTGGTCCTCGACAGTGGTCCGAAGATCATATCCAACCCGTTGTTTGACTGGAAGTCTGGAAATGAATTGTGTCTTAATTTCCATTTCAGCTTGAATACATTAAGGCATATTTTTCTATTAAGCTGACTTACATGTTGTATATAACATCTACCAGTGTGCAAGATAGATGTAAGGTCATGGGTACATTATAGGCTAATCTATTATCATCCATCTTTAAATATATGTTAAAAATAGGTGACAACTGCGAGGACAAAAACCTCTCACTAACAATGTTATCCTTACAATTCTTGATCTGTGAAACGTTAGGGTAAACAAGATGCAATTGTATGTTATCATTTACCAGTAAAAGGAGCTTCAAAAACTAGTCTCTTATTGTTTGTATACTGCAAATACAAAAGGTAGGTAGTTATTATTCCCACTTTGAGCTAAACTGGTAATTAGGGAAAACAACCATATAACTGTAATAACCTATTTGGCGGAGTCAGACGTTTCATAAGACTGTGAACAATTAAAAGCTGTTGCCTGAACGAATCGTAATATTAACCAAAGTTTCAGACGAAGTACTTTAATCTACATTTTTCTTGCTGTAGGAACTACAGAGTTGTCCACACTTCCACCATGTTCACCTACAGTTGACCAGTCATTCACCAGTGGTTACAGCCAATGGTCTCCCATGACTCATTAACCTGGCTATAAATAAAACCTCTTTTTTATGGAGCAATCAACTCCAAGTGGAGACCACGAAGCCGGCAGACTACGTATGTTGTTTGTTGGTATTTACGGCCATCGACCTTTGAGGAAGGTCATTAGGACCTGTAATCCTATCTAGTATGTTATTTAAGTCACACCTAAATACCTATTTTAATAAAAAATAGAAAAAGATAGAGAAATTATAATCATATGATAAAGATGAACTGTAATTAGAAATAATGGGAAAAAAAGATTTTGTGGGTATTGAGCCAACGTGGCGGCAAACACAGCCCAGTCGGCACAGCAGCCACAGTTGCAGTTACCCAAGAGTGCGAAGAAAATAGGACAGACGAAAGATAGCCCTCCACCATGTGATGCACATAGATGTAATTCATTTGGAGGACCGCCAGCTCAACCCCATGGCGCAGCTGCCCCGGAAAATAACCACCACGTCCCTCAAGGCCGACCGTTAATGTGTCGACATGTCCACCTACCATGCGACCAGCCCAAGTAGTAGGAGGGAGCCTACACCAAGCCAAACCCTCCACAGAGAACCACCAACGAACCACCTTCGTCATCTGGATCAATTCTGTTTCTCTTGAGAACGACCATCAATTTGTCAATATTACTCGAGTTGCCCCAGGTTACACTGACAATGCCCGTTAAATCAGTTTTTTTGTACTAATTTTAGAAAGTATATCTGGCTATGACGAGGATAAATCAATTCCCGAGATATTGCCAGTCCGGTCATCTACACGAGTTCCACTATCATCGTTCAGAAGAGTGAGGTTGGCATTGATTATATAATCAACATTTGTTCCTCCTGGGTTCTGCCCGGATACTTCCCCATGATAATGATGATATTGAAGTCCCTAAAACTACTTTTACGGTTAGGTATTGATTAACAAGCAATTTGACTCATCATTATCAAATGCGTTTTGAACTGGAGCATTATATCCAACATATGGCCAGGTATGTACCATTAAATTTCATTCTACATGCGCCAACGTCTTAGGTTAGGTTTTTTAAGTCACTCGCGTATGAGGCAAAAATTTTGGTGTACATAGATAAACTACCCACGATTCTCGTCTCTTCTATCGAGTGTTAACTATCTACAACAGAACAATCTTCGGCTGTGGGTTTTGAAGTGTCTCTTGTAAACAAATCACGGCTGGCCTATACAGTGCAAGAACATTTGTAGTTGTGCTTGCTTTTGCCTAAGGCCTATACACTACAATTCCCAAAGTTTATATACTGAAGTGTTGGCATATGAGTTATTTAACCGACCAGGTTTCTTAGCCCGTTTACGGTCGGACTTGAGCGAGTCCCGAGGCGACCATACTGGTCCCTAGATGTGGATTATCTGGCATCACAAGTTTATGTCTCCAACGAAGAAGACCTGTGAACCACAGGCCTCCTAGTTGGAGATAACGGAACAATGACACGTAATTTTATTCCAAGTTTAGTCATGGTTTTGAATATGAGTTAGTTTTGTTCTTTTACCTTCCTGTAGGACGGAATGAGGGATGTGGTATTGGCATAGGATTTGTTCTGGACTGTGGTTGGAGGAATTAGGTGTAGGTGTAGGGTTGAATGGGAGTGGATATTGGAACTGACGATGGGGTGGGCACAAGGAGTGTGTCGAGATTGTTGCATAACCGGATTACATTTCAAAGCTGACGCGTAGGATTCATTATGTTTAGAGGTTTCACGAGACTCCTTAACCCTACTCCTACCCTCATCATAAGAGGACGTTATTTTGTGTCTTGACTGCCAGACAGCCTTCTCAAAAATGGAAAACCGGGGACAGGCCGGTCCAACTGGGTGGTTGCCATCGCAGTTAACACACAACATCTATTAGCCATACAATCCTCAGCGGTATGACCCTACTTAGCACATTCCCTCCCACATTTGGCAGAAAGAGTGCAGCGCTTTAAGAGGCGGCCAAATTCCTGGCATTTAAGCAAGTAAGGGATTCGGAATGAACTTGACATCACATGTAACCAATAGAGATAAATTTTCCGGTAGCCGAGCTCTCCCGCAGGTTAGGTTAATTCAGGGGAGTTCTACGCCGTTGGCCATTGATAACTTTTTGGTGATGAGCCAGGCAGCGATAACGTCTCGTTTGTTAGTTCCTTCAAAATGTCGTCCTCTGACATATCAATGACATCAGTGCGTGGATGACTCCCTGCATGAAATCATGGCAACGGGTATCGAGACCACGTCATGATATGGAACTTCAACGAAAGTAGTTCCGCCACCGGTTTCGTCGACTAACCAGTTTCCTGATCGTTTCAACATGCCAAGACCATCATCAAAAACCTCCTGATTAGGAATGGATTGAAGAAGGCAAGAGTCGTTGCTGTGGTCGTATGGGCAACACAAATTCAGCGTTTCTTCTTTTTCATGGATGGTCCGTCACCACTACCCCCTACGTGGGCATTGGATGGGCTGACTAGGTCCATCCTAAAGGAGCCTACCTCAAAATCTGGAATGCCAACCACCCCAGTGGAAAAAAAAAACTATCCCGAAAAAGAAAAAAGATCTGGCAATTGTTTTTTATGCAGAAAAGGTTTTCAAGGCGTGGAGCCGGTCACACGAAAGCCAAGCGGAGTTCTCCTGCGGGACACCCGTCAATGAAGATCGATTTTGCATAGAACAACTTATAAAAGATATTGATGAACAATAACTTTTCAAAAAAAACCTTGAAAACTAAGTAAGGGTAGTGACAACGCAGGGAGGAATTGCTACAACCTACCTCTGAAAGAAGGGCCACAGCTCCGTACAGGTCAGTAGCTTGTACGAGACTGTGGTCGGAACAGGTACGACTGCACATTGCCTGCGCAATGGTCACTGCGCATGTAGTTATGGCTACACAGTTTAGGGAGCAGTGGTTGGTTGCCTGACTGGCGTTTCTCGTATGTTTTATCCTGATCCAGCCTGAACATACGGACAAATAGCAAAATATTGCATTTAAATTTTTAAAAAAATCACTTCCTTTGTAAACACAAACACGAGTTGAAAAACCTCTATAAAGACTACAGTTAAAAAAACGAACGTATTGGCCCACGGAAGCAGCACTTCACATATAATCAACATTAGTAAAAATAAATCAAATTTAGATATATGTAAATAATCCGAAGAAAGTAGTGAAGGGTAACTGAAGATAGAAAGGCTGAAAGTAGAGAGCTAATCATGGCATTCTAAACGAACCAAAATGGCACCCTAGGTTAAGAGCTGTGTAATCCTTCTACGTACTGATACGCGGAAAAAAGCTCTGGAAGTCCCACTTGTCAAGGAAAATACACAGAGAAACTTGCCATAGTGCTAAGCAAATTCTGACTTGCCGAAAAGATGAGTAGACGCTACGGACATCAGGCAACACAGACTTGAAATACAGAGCGTAAGAAACACGTCCTCCCTGGCCAGCCGACCCTTGCCTAACTCAACGCGATCCAGTAGACGAGCTGCCACTCCTCTGCCAACCGACCCTTGCCTACCTCAACTCGATCCAGTAGACGAGCTGCCAACACCCTGGCAGCCGACCCTAGCTACTCAACGCGATTGCACTAGACTAGCTGCCACTCCCAGGCCAGCCGACCCTAGACGACCTCACCGCGATCCAGTAGAGAAGCTGCCACTCCATGGCCAGCCGACCCTTGCCTACCCCACTGCGATCCGTAGACGAGCTGTCGCTCCTGGCCAAACCGATCCTTCCTACCTGAAAGCGATCCAGTAGACAAGCTACCGCTCCCGGCCAGCCCAACCCTAGCTACCTAAACGCGATCCCGTAGACGAGGTGCCACACCCTGCCCCGCCAACCCTAGCCTACCTCACGCGATCCAGTAAAACAAGCTGCCACTCCTGGCCAGCGACCCTTGCCTACCTCACCGCGATCCAGTAGACGAGCTGCCACTCCCTGGCCCGCCGACACTAGCCTACCTCACCATAACTCAGTTTAAAATGCAAACTCTCATCGCCCATTTTCTGGGCCACCTCACCGTGATCCTGTATACTAGTCACGCTTCGCGGCTGACCGAAGCTACCTTACGTCGCCATGATCCAGTACAGAAGCACCACTCACCCGCTTATTCTGCTACCTACTGTGACCAGTGCAGTAGCGCCGCAAGCCGACCAGTTGCAGTAGCTGCCGCAAAGCCGACCAGTGCAGTAGCTGCCGCAAGCCGACCACAGCCTATGAAAATCTTACCTAACATCCCCAGAAGTAAATGATCATAATGGAAATATACCATTATTTTTTGTGGTCTGCTGGTGTGAGAACGCATAGAATAGTGGCCATGTATAAGCATTATTTGGCAGTGGGGCGATACTTTAAAAGCCGATTTATTAATTTCTTTTCCCCGGAAACATGAAGCTTCAAAAGGACCCGGTGGCCTGTTACTGTTTGTATGTTGGGATCTCAAAGGAAAAAAAAAAGTTTTTCAAATGAGCTAAATCGCCAATTTACCAAACCATGTTAACTGTAATAATTTTGAATGGCGGGGTTACAATTCGGGATGAATTAATTCATAAGCGTCATCTGGACTGAATAGTAAGATACTTCGAAGTGTCTGTCTACAGAGTTCTGTAGGTTTTCTACATTTTCTAGCTGTATTAATTATACTAAGTACACCTAACTCTGGTTCAACCACTCACTCTACATTGGTTTACAACCATTAATCTCCAAATGTTACTCATACCTGGCTAGAAATAAGACCTTCGTTTATGCAAACATCATTTCCACTCGAGCCGGGAGCACGAAGCCAGCTGGCAGCTACCGAGCCGGCGACCTGACGCCTGTGGCCACATATCCTCACCTTTCCCCCACCACCCACAAGAGTTATGTCAGCAAATTGGGTTTTACCCTGAGTATCTCAGTGACCAGTACCTTACTCTTTCTCTAGTCTCCTGAAGTCTCCTCCACCACTACACTTCCCGGAACCCTCAAACGCGATATTGTCACTCACCACAACACCCCAGGAAATGATACGTATGAACCAGAAACATATTAAATCTTCGGTTTTCGGATATGACCGCGCTCGTGTGGCATCTCGAAGCAGAAGCGGGGCTTTATTGTATGGCAAGGCGTTTGTCTCAATCCAATGAAATGACATGCATGGCCTTTTTATCGTTTTTTTAACATTCATTTTTGATATACACTTATAATATTTCCATGTACTCGTGCTACATGCGTGTGTTACTTAAAAGTTTATGTAGGAAAATTCTTTTGCTCTATAATAAAGTATATATTTTGAATGTCAGTCCGTCCAAGTCAGAGTCAATGTAACAATTCGGATTCCGACGTCGTCCACGTTTATGATATATTCCGACTCTTCTGACGTCAGTCAATTTCTAAACAATGTTTTACTTGTTTGTTTTTTTACGGTAAACCACGACTGAGACGAAATTTGTCCTCGACGATGGAAATATATATTTAATCGCGATTTAGATAGTTACTTCTCCGAGGACGGCCATAGCCAGGACTACCAACCTATATCACCATTTACCACACTCACCATAGAAAAATGGAATTTCGCCGATGGTTCCAATGACCCATATGTATTTATAGGTACTTCCCTAACGTGTAATAATGGACACTAGCATCAACAGAAGTGTGTCAACAGACCGGACTAAAACATGAGCAATATGCTCGGCCTGCTTTTAATGTGGGTATTTCCCAAAACAACCTTTGTCGACGGAATTTCCAAGGGACACGTATGCGAACTGTTTTGGGTCGATTCATTTTTCATACGATGTCCGAGGCGCAGGGGCACCTGAATGCCCTAATCAAGGCAACTTGGTTAACGAGTATATATTTATTTATATATTATATATATATATATTATATATATATATATATCTATATATAATATATATATACACGTACACACAACAAAAACTATCGCGCAGAAGGTGTATGAAGACGTCTGTAATGATCACTGACTACCTCTTTCTACCATGCCGGTAGGGTTCGTATACGTGGCTGGAAGCCACAGGTTTCCAGTGTCCTATGCTAGACCATGTAAGTTACGTGCCACAAGAGCGGCATTATATAATCAACAATAAAATTACTCATACAAGGCAGTACGAACCCCTACTTTTTGAATTGGTGTGTGCAATATAGCTGTGAGACACACACAGCTATATCCGGCAACCCCCGCATGTGGCAGCTGCAGCATACTCAATGTGATGCGAGGTAAACACAATAGCTTCATATTGTATAGGTGTAAATTAGGAAGAATATGTTTTACTATTGATATTGTATTATTTTATCACATCTGGGTTCGTGGCAGGCCATAAGGTTATCTTACACCGCCATTCGTTGTCCATGCAGGAAATGTAAGGTGACATGCGATATGCTTTTGAAACAATGAAACAGCTCGGGTATAAGTTTCACTGCAAGCCAATGTCGAAAGGTTGTTTTTGTGGTATATCTAATTTTACCATGGAGACATCACAAAGCGACACATGAGCTATTCTACAGCTTCATAATGAGGGTAGAGTGACTCTGAAATTAGGGGACGTCTTGGTATTCACCGGTCAACCGTTGCTCGATGGATTCGCCGACAGGCAGAGTTGGGCAACACAGACAACAGGCATCGGGCGTAGGCGCCCACGTTGCACAAACCCGGAAGATGATCAGGTAATGATGTTGCATATATAGGTATACTGGACCACTTGATGTTATGTAAACAACCACATATCACTGTTATATTTGCAATATGTCATCCTTTCCCTAGGCCATAGCAAGCTGTCATTGCTGCTGCCCCTTTTAAACCCGCTAGCAACATTCGGGGATACTCTTGGTTTTGCAGTGCACCACTCCAAATGTCCGAAAACAAAACATCACTTGGGTGGGTTTCGTGTCGCATACCCCGCAACAAAACCTATGTTAAGTGAGGCAAACATCGGAGCAGGGTGGAAAAATGCGTTGGGTATGCGGACAAGCCACATCAGTTTTTGGGAAAAAAATTCATCTTTGTGATGAAAAAACCTTCTGCAGCGATACTGTAGACAGCTGCCCCCTCCCTGGCCAGCCGACCCTAGCCTACCTTACCGCGATCTAGTAGACAAGCTGCCGCTCCCTAGCCAGCCGACCTTACCATACTCACCGAAAACCAGTAGGACAAGCTGCCGTCCCCGGCCAGCCGACCCTTGTACCCCAACTCGATCCCGTAGACGGCTGCCACTCCCTGCCCAGCGACAAGCTGCCGTCCCTGGCCAGCGACCCTACCTACCTCACGCGATCCGTAGACAAGCTGCGCCCCTGGCCAGGCGACCCTTCCTACCTCACCGCGATCCATTAGACACAGCTGCGCTCCCTGGCCAGCCGAAACCCCAGCCTACCTCAATTTTATTTTTTAGATGAGCTGCCCCTCTCGGGGCCAAACCGACCCCAGCCTACCTCAATTTTTAATCCAGTAGACCCAGCTGCCCCTCCCTGGCAGCCGACCCTAGCTACCTCAACGCAATCCAGTAGACAAGTGGCACTCCCTGGGGGAGCCGACTTAGCTACTCAATATAATCCAGTAGACGAGCTGCCACTCCGTCCAGCCGACCCTTGGGCCTACCTCACCGCGGATCCAGTGACAAGCTGGCGCTCCCTGGCCAGCGACCCTAGCCTACCTCACCGCGATCCAGTAGACAAGCCGCCGCTCCCTGACCAGCCGGACCCTTGCCTACCTCCAACGCGCCCAGTAGACAAAGCTGCCACTCCCTGGCCGGGCCGACCTAGCCTACCTCACCGCGATCCAGTAGAGAAGTTGCCCCCTTTCCCTTGGCCAGGGGACCTTAGCCTAATCCCCGAGATCCAGTGACAAGCTCCCGATAAATGGCCAGCCGACTTTAGCCTACCTTACCGCGATCTGTAGTAAGCTGCCGCTCCTGGCCAGCCGACCTTACCATACTCACCGAGATCATTTTGGGACAAAGATGCCGATCCCTGGCCACCCGACCCTAGCCTACCTTTACAGCAATCTAAGTAGAAAGTGCCGCTCCCTGGCCAGCCGACCTTCCATACCTCACCGAGATCAGTAGACAAGCTGCCGCTCCTGGCCAGCCGACCCTTGCCTACCCCACTCGATCCGGGGGCGAGCTGCCACTCCCTGCCCAGCCGACAAGCTGCCGCCCCCTGGCCCAGCCGACCCTAGCCTACAACCTAAATTTAAAATGCGTTCCCATGGATAACTGCATTATTTTTCTTTGGTCGTTAATAAAATGAAAATATTTAAAAAATGGAAAACGTTTCCATTTCAACTTATGCATTTGCCCCAAAATAAAGCGTCCTACATGACTTTGAAAGCAGATCTGAATGCAGCAAGTCGGATCGTTTCAGAAATTTTTTAGAAAAACATTAGCGTAAATACCCAAATGGACCAGACAACCCAGCTACAGAAGACTAGTGGAGGAAATTTAAACACCTAAAACAAAATCAAGTAAAATTTAATCAACTCCTTATGGATAAGCGGAAAAAAATAAAACCGTTTCCCAGAATACAGGAAGGATCTCCCCTGGACGTGGGCGAAATTCTGCTTGATGAACAGAAATTTTCCGAGTATTACGGACGACCCTCACACGAAAATTATTATACACAAAACATCCCTGAAAAATGAGAGAAAATATATATCAGAATTAAGGGGAAAAAAATATACATTCTTGTTTTAGTTGTATTTTAAGGTTCAAGAAAACCTGTGAAACTTTATAAGGAAAACTATGCTATAATAATGGCGTTAATGTTAACCTACTTGCTGAAATAGGCATCTTCAAAATTATGAAACTAGATAATCCCTACACTTTTAACCCTTAAATCCCTTTTTGGATTGGTTGGTGGTACAAGACACGGATAACATTCCCATTATACGCCCCGAAACGTTATACAATTCTTACTTAAAAACGTTTAAAAAATTCGTCCAACTCGAGTGGCACGTATGAATGATATTATAGTAAATTCCTCACAATATAAACTCAGAAAAATTATCTAAATATTTTTCCACCGTGTTCTGGACATTTACGTAGATAGTTCGAGCCCCAACGTGTCCACACATCAAATGACCTGCCACATCCTGCAAAGAACACGAGTCCTTGGTATGGAGATTTTTAATACCAGCACAAAATTACACTCACTTAGGCTGTTTTTCAATACGTATTCTCTGCACACTTTCCCCCACGATCAGATGGGTTTTCCCCCAGCATTTCCCCGGGTTTTAATATTACTTCTCGACAAACACTGAGATCAAAACACACCGCGACCCCTCGTCCACTGACGTTAACCCTCCTTTAATTGGAGTAAACCGTTCGCGGTGGTGGGTTATGGGACTTCAGCTGCACCAATCATCGGCCACAATGCTTTGTTTACATTTGCTTTGGGGGACAACGACGGGTCTTAACTACCTCTTATCGTCAAGGTCAATTAACGGTAGTAGGTCAAACTTTCTTTTTTATTCTTTAAAAGAGATAAATAAAGAGCAAAATTAAAAAACGACAGTTCTCAGGATCAGGTAAATAAGAAATCTTCCTTTAGTACAATATTGATTGACGCCTGAACTAGCCCGCCCACCCACTGGTTTCTTCGTTTGGGGATGAACCAAAAAGCAAGACCCCACAATAACGTATCTCTTATTTGTACATTTCTTATTGGCGAAACCATATGTATGATTACGAATCACAGGGAGTTGTGGTTTTAAGAGAACTGAACTTTGTTGTTTTTCGGGGTTATATATTCCTTGTAGTAGTAATTCTGACGTTAAACCTTTTTTTTTTTTTTTTTGCCCTGTCCAGTGTTGAAACCCGGCCTGTACAGTATGGGTTCGCACCGTCAACATTTCAACAACGACGAGTCATTTAACCAGGGTTGCATCCGTGCTTGGTTCATGCTGGACCCCCAGCTAGTAATTTTGCTTAAGGTTTATCAAAATCCATTATGAACCTTACTTTTAGGTTCACTAATGAACCCTTTCCTCGAACTTTAATTTTGGGTTTACCCCAAAATCCACCATGAAATTCTGATTCACTAAAGGGAAACCTTGCTTTTGAACTTTGTTTTTTGCTTCACCTAGATCGTGCCATGATCTCGTTTCAGATGCACTGAATAATAATAAAGCATTTCTAAGTAAAGTCAAGGACTCATGAGCCCTGATCTGATCTTATTTCCTCATATTCCTCTCGATGCGAAGATAACCATATTTTCAGGTTACACCGTCCCTGTCTTAAAAAAGGGGACCGGGACACCTTGGACCATGGATGACCCACAAGCAGCAAGACGTACCCTAAAGGGTTTATGCTCAGAAACAAGGAGCGACATAACTACGAACACAGTAATGACAAATTTAATTTCACGTTCCCCAAAGGTTACTGGGAGGAATGGAATAGTGGATAAAGCTAAAGGGGTTTTGGTGTGGGCACTATGAACAGACATACCGCACCTACTACCACATCAGCACTGACTGGAGATTTTTCCCAGGGGAATATCTATCAGTTTTAAACCCCGAAAAAGATTAAGAGAGCGAGTACATTCGCATGGAAACTGCATGAAGTGGTGTCAGAGTTTGGGAGAGTGTATAAAAGGGAGAAACGTAAAGAGTAAATGTGGATAAAGCTAAGGGGTTATTCAGGTTTAGCAAGTACAAAGAGACAGGTTACCTGAAGTGCGAGTTTCAATTGCAAAAAGGAGAAAGTGGGGTTTGTTTTAGATACCTGGGACAGCGAATGGAACTTGGAAGTGGAGATGATCACAAGGGGGTAAGTGGGTAAATGTTCTGGGAACACCGAGCAAAGTGTGGAAAGCGAAGCGACCTTTGGGAAGGTGAAATGGGTATCCTTGAAGGTATAGTAGCTCCCAATGCCTAAAAACAGATGATGGAAAGCTAAAAAGGCCCTTTAATGCTAACTGGAACCTGAGTACGTATTGCTGCGTAATGAATGTTAGGTGGCGATGGCTGACGCCTAAGTTTTCGTCTGCACGGTATACAAGTACGCTTTTTTAGAAAACAGTTTTGCCATGACCATAAACTCGTTTTCTTAATTTTACTCTGTAACCCAAAAAAAATAACTTTAACTTGTTGAAACACCATCATGTACATACATATATACATTTCTTTCAGGAAAATATACAATGAACTGATCCGCAAAAAGGGACTACGTTGTTATTTTTCAAAAAAATGCGAGACGAAATTGGCTTTTTCTCATGTACACCTCAATCTGAAAGAAAGGGAAAAACATGGTCGGACGTTCTCACTGCTGTGTTGTGAGCAAAAAATCACAAAACACACACACAACACACAAAACACACAATATGAAAGAAAACGATCGGTAAGTGCTATTGTTTGCTCTTAACGTACGCTTATTGCCCCAATAACCCAGGAGTAACAATCTAGAATAGGCCTAACCGGTAGCTGTGAATATGTGATACCATGGGAATTTTCGTTATTCATATTTGTTAACCTTTTAAAATTGGGAAGAATTCCCGATTGCGGTAATTGTTTCTGCAGGTGATTCGTGTGGCAGTATGCTGTCTGTGTGCCTTATATTATAAATTGTGAGAGCAGAAAGTTGCACAGAAGCTACTGGGTCTGCAGTCATCATTTTTTTATCAAAGAAATTACTGATGGACAGACATCCTCCAAACTGAAACACACGTTCCTGGTTTGTTGGGCGTTCAGTAAGTGCATGCTTTTTTAATTTTACAAATGTAGGTCTATGCCTGCAGTGCTTACTGTAATGCTATATCAAACATCAAAGCCAATTTTTTGTTATCCATAATTCATGTGGTATGCAGGTGGTTATTGAAATCCTATTTATGTAGTGTTGATTGGTAAGGTGTTTAACATGCTGTTAATTGCAGTACAATGTTTTTGACTTGTTGATTTATTATTCATGATATATCAATTTAAATTGGGGGAAAAATTTGGAGAGAAATGAAATTAGGAGAAGGCAGAGAAAAATAAACCAATATAGAGATTGCGGATGAGGGATTTAAAAAATCATAGGATGATCAACAAACATTCAGGATAATACACGCCAGAAAAGACAGTAGTGATCAAAATATGTTCATAACATGGTTAAAAAAAAATGTATATACTGCTAACAGATAAATGATAAAGCAGCTGGAAGAAAAGCAAATAAGTTTGATTCCAATACGTCAACTGAATGAATGGGAAAATATAAAAGCCTGTACTCCTGTCACTGACCATATATGTACTGGGAGGAGATATCAAGGAGAAATTGGCACCTACCTAACACCAGGATGAAAGGAAAAAAATATACTGCCGTTAATGGTATTAATGATTAAACTTGTTGCCCAAGAAAAATAAGGA
>NW_027264425.1:0-39499 GCF_036320965.1 Panulirus ornatus | reverse complement strand
GTAGGCAAACGTTTTATCTCGAATGAGGCGAAGTACGTTTTATTCAACACAATTGTCAAAATATGGAAATATTTACCATTTAGCATAGATGAAAGTAGCTCTGTAGATATGTTTCAGAACAGACTTGATAAATGTTTCGCTTCAAGTCCACGACTTACATTCTTTGCGTCTCCTTAGCCACGATGACAGTTAACAGGTTATTCTCTATGAATTGTCTACATGGCTAGAAAGTTTTACCACACTAATCTGTAAGTCTTTGATATCTTCCACTATCACAAACAGCCTCGACTGGAACCAGTAGTCAGTTACTGTTTGAATTCCCTTGTAATCTCTTGTATAACTAACACAGTTATAATCATAATCCATAGACAAGACACTAATATCACACAAAGACTTGAACATAATGATATATGTCATCCCTCCTGCCGTCCACCACTGTACTTAATGATAATGTAACCCAGCAAACCATACCAGCTCGTATATTTGCCCCATTAAACTGCAGCTTAGAAAATGAATCTCAAGACTTTTACTTGATAACGAAGCATAATTTCAAACTACACTCTTAAACTGCAAATCTTTGATAACTTTCACATGATAATTTCAAACTTCATCTCAAGAGTAACTGCTCTAAACTGCCTCTTCCAACACCATCTTACAACTGGAGCTCGGAGGTTTACGGTTAATTCTTGTGTTGTGCTACACCTGACGGCCGCTTGTGATGGAATGTACAGAGGAGGAACTTGTTATGACGAAGCTGGCAACATTTGTAAACTGATGTGTATCTCCAAGTGTAGGTGGTTGTAGGTGGGGTTAGATGAGTGTTTCGTGTGGTAGTAGTGTGTGCGCGTCGTGGTTAGTGTTGTATGTGGGATTAATAGATAGTTGCTGTGCGTGGGAGATGTTAGTGGATATTGTAACAGGCAGTTGGCGAGGCTGATTGTGTTGGATATAGAATAAGTGTTGTAGTGGTCTGCCGAGGGTGGGTGTAGATTAGTATGTTAGAGGTAACTGTACGTGGATGTTGTATGATGGTGATGTATGTAAAGTGTAAACTAATGAGTGAGGTGGATACTGAATGTAGGAGTGGTAAGGTGGGAGTGGTGGTCGTTAGTAACATGTTTACATACACACCTTAGGAAACTTCATGTCAAAGTCTTGTGAATGTCGGATAATTTGTTCTGAAATATTGTATGCCAATATGTTGGTCATCATGAAGAACTAATACACAGCTGCTGCTGGTTAGAGATGAGTCACTACAAGTGAGAAATATGGTTCATTTTTGTAGAGATATGAAGCACAGTAGGCTAGAGGGATGTGTCGCTGGCGGTGTGAAATGGAACTGCCTTAGGAGGAGACATGAAGCATTATATGTATTAGAACGAGGCACTATAAGTGACAGAAATGAAGCCCTCTATGTGGCAGAAATGAGGCACTGTACATGAATGCACAATATATGAGGTACATGAGTCACTATATGAGAGAATTAAGACTCAATGAATAATGGAAATAAAGCATTGTACATTTGTGTGGAAAATGAGGCACAGTAGGTCAGTGAAATGAGACTCGGTAACAACGAACACTAAAGCACTTGCTGAGACAGTTATGAGAAAGGTGATAGTGAATATGAAAGAAATGAGACAAATATGAGTATAACCAAGATATATGCGAGGTGCGATGAGATACCTGAAAAAAAATAGTATAAATGCTACAAGTGAGACGATTTTGCTGAGAGAAATGAGAAACTGGAAGTTAAAGAATTGAGAAACATTATTCGAGAGAAATTGACAAAACGAGAAAAAATCACAAAACGTACAGCCTAACTCAGAGAAAAGTTTGGAAAGGCTGTGAACCAGAAAATTGCTTCGGAACACACGAGTTGTTTTTATTACCACTTCCTTTGAAAGACCTTGGTCAAGTTGACAGCACTCATCTGATCATGTGAAAAACTTGAAAACTCGTATAATTTTGGATATGTTCCAGAACTGTATTGCGTCCAGTGACTGTAAGTTATATCCTGAAATGCTGATGTGGTTAAGTATTTCAACTGGGCAGACAAACAGATGTAGATGAGCGGATCACTGGGTCCTTGTGAAGATGTACGACAGAGAGATCGGGTACTACATGGATCACTGGGTCCTTGTGAAGATGTACAACAGAGGAGATCAGGTACCACACGGATCACTGGGTCCTTGTGAAGATGTACGACAGAGAAGATCAGGTACCACACGGATCACTGGGTCCTTGTGAAGATGTTCGTGACAGAAGAGGTGATCAGGTAACACACAGCTTAGTGTGGAGAGATTACATTAATCACACATACTTCAGGAGACGTGTATGTGATCCTTATAACTACGGAGGCTCAAACAATATCAGTCGTAGACTTGAATTACATGACAACCTTATTTTCAACTCTATATCTTGTGCTGCTTTTTACTACCCTAACAACATCAGGCTAATCTAGCCTTAATATGACGCTTACATCAGCAGGTTCTAGAACTTGAATATTTCAGAAAGCCAGCATTAGGTCACCTCTTAACCTTCGCTTTCCTTAACTAAATGAATTCACATCATCTTAACGGCTTTCATAAGACTTATTTCTCGACCCTAAAATCATTGTCAAACTGGCTGCTGCTGCTCTCTCTCTCTCTCTCTCTCTCTCTCTCTCTCTCTCTCTCTCTCTCTCTCTCTCTCTCTCTCTCTCTCTCTCTCTCTCTCTCTCTCTCTCTCTCTCTCTCTCTCTCGTCTCTATAGTTCTCCCACTCTGGCATTGTGAGAGTGCATGAGACAGTTCACAGATGTCCTCAATCTTCATCATAAGTCAGCACAACGTCAGCACAGTGAAACATGGGAATGAAATGCCAAGTGTATGATGAGATCCTGACCTACAGTACAGAGGCAGCAGGACTGGGTCCCAGGAAGATCCTGTGGCACCATAAAGCAAGGCCATCCCACCCACGTCTGATGTTCACAGAAGCAAACACTCCACCCACCATTGTCCCATCCTGTAATGGTCCTGCACACAGCGGATCTGTCTCACGACGACGGTGAACGGAAGAACATTAGGGTGTCTGGGGACGATACTCGGGATATGGAGAGGAAAAGGTATTGATATAGGAGAGAGAGAGAGAGAGAGAGAGAGAGAGAGAGAGAGAGAGAGAGAGAGAGAGAGAGAGAGAGAGAGAGAGAGAGAGAGAGAGAGAGAGAGAGAGAGAGAGAGCTCAGCCCTGCCTCACCCCACAAGTGACGGTGGTGTACACAACTCAGTAGTACTCCAGCTATCTGAGTGTAGGCCAAGTGTTAGGTCAGGAAATTTTGCTGAGTCTCAGTGAGTTTTAAGATTCTTCAGAGTACAGCGGCTCACGATGCTTTGAATCAAACGCTTTCTTAGTCAACACACAGTGCGAGTAGTATCGGGATAACGCTACACGACAGCCAGCAAGGATAACACATCGCTTGGATTAAGCCAACTGCTGAGTTTCTACACTCAACTTGGGCAGTTATCTTGGCGTTGCCTCGAAATCAATTGAAGGAAACATTGCCTCAGCAACAGATAACGAGGATTTATCATCTCATACCAGTGAGACAGCTGGTGATTACCGCTCCCTGGTATTTCCCAGATCAGTAGAACATGGTTTTGTATGCAGTCAGGTAGAATATCTCCCATGTGTTAAATGGCAGGTAAAGCGAGAGGCAAGTCTAGACACGTCATGTTGGCACCAATTTTATCGCAACTCCCCGCTTAACCCCAGCCTTCCTCACCTCATGAAGTGGGCGGAACAGGTTGTCAGCAGCCAACATCTGTGGGGCAACACAGAGCAGCTGTACGTCTGAAACATCTGCTGTACACAGTTGTTCAAGGAACTCATCCAAACAAGGTCTTCTCTGATCACTTCCTGATTACTGGCTGTATGGAAAGAGAGCTGTGTCATCACCCACGTGACTAACTTATCATCAGCAAAATGTGTTGTTATTCCTCAACACACACCTGACTACAATGTTCTCAAGACGTCTCTAAGGTAAGGGTCATCCACGTCAAAACCCGTGTGAGGTTTGTTCCTCACCCAGCACGCCAGACCCACCACCAGTTTGTGGCAATCGTGGCTGAAGTTTATATTACTGTGCTGATCCTCCCGTCCCCTCAGGACACAGGTAAGTTGCTGCCACTCTGCCATGTTAGCAGACAACGCCAGACGTGACCACATAACATGTACTTGTTCCTATACTAAGCCAAACATCTGAGGAAACTCCAGCAGCCAAAGATCTAATTGTGGCTGGAATATTTTCAAAATATATAGAATGATATACAGTGATAACCTGTATAACTTGTTCCCGTCTACCCTGATCATACATCCTTATATACGATGATGAAATATAAAAGTTAAGATCGGAAGTCATACTCCTGGTATGTACAACTTTGCATTTATCAATATCAAAATTCATTAGCCACCTGTGATCCTGGTCCATCAGTTTATCCATGTCAGTTTGTAGCTGCAAACGCTCAGTTTGTTTTAGATTCATTTCCAGTTTAGCATCATCTACGAATTTCAATATCTTACAATGTAGTCTATCATTATTATTATTATTATTATTATCATTATTATTATTATTATCATTATTTATCATCATTATTATTATTATTATTATTATTATTATATTTTTCTTTTTTTTTTTATACTTTGTCGCTGTCTCCCGCGTTTGCGAGGTAGCGCAAGGAAACAGACGAAAGAAATGGCCCCCCCCCCCCCCATACACATGTATATACATACGTCCACACACGCAAATATACATACCTACACAGCTTTCCATGGTTTACCCCAGACGCTTCACATGCCTTGATTCAATCCACTGACAGCACGTCAACCCCGGTATACCACATCGCTCCAATTCACTCTATTCCTTGCCCTCCTTTCACCCTCCTGCATGTTCAGGCCCCGATCACACAAAATCTTTTTCACTCCATCTTTCCACCTCCAATTTGGTCTCCCTCTTCTCCTCGTTCCCTCCACCTCCGACACATATATCCTCTTGGTCAATCTTTCTTCACTCATTCTCTCCATGTGCCCAAACCACTTCAAAACACCCTCTTCTGCTCTCTCAACCACGCTCTTTTTATTTCCACACATCTCTCTTACCCTTACGTTACTCACTCGATCAAACCACCTCACACCACACATTGTCCTCAAACATCTCATTTCCAGCACATCCATCCTCCTGCGCACCACTCTATCCATAGCCCACGCCTCGCAACCATACAACATTGTTGGAACCACTATTCCTTCAAACATACCCATTTTTGCTTTCCGAGATAATGTTCTCGACTTCCACACATTCTTCAAGGCCCCCAGAATTTTCGCCCCCTCCCCCACCCTATGATCCACTTCCGCTTCCATGGTTCCATCCGCTGCCAGATCCACTCCCAGATATCTAAAACACTTCACTTCCTCCAGTTTTTCTCCATTCAAACTCACCTCCCAATTGACTTGACCCTCAACCCTACTGTACCTAATAACCTTGCTCTTATTCACATTTACTCTTAACTTTCTTCTTCCACACACTTTACCAAACTCAGTCACCAGCTTCTGCAGTTTCTCACATGAATCAGCCACCAGCGCTGTATCATCAGCGAACAACAACTGACTCACTTCCCAAGCTCTTTCATCCCCAACAGACTTCATACTTGCCCCTCTTTCCAAAACTCTTGCATTTACCTCCCTAACAACCCCATCCATAAACAAATTAAACAACCATGGAGACATCACACACCCCTGCCGCAAACTTACATTCACTGAGAACCAACCACTTTCCTCTCTTCCTACACGTACACATGCCTTACATCCTCGATAAAAACTTTTCACTGCTTCTAACAACTTTCCTCCCACACCATATATTCTTAATACCTTCCACATTATTATTATTATTATTATTATTATTTTTATTATTATTATTATTATTATTATTATTATCATTATTATTATTATTATCATTATTATTATTATTATTGTTATTATCATTATTATAATTATTATCATTATCATTATCATTACTATTATCAATGTTATCATTATCATTACTATCTTTATTATCATCATTACCATCATCATCATTATCATTATCATCCACAAAAGATGTTATCATTAAGACAAGATCTTCATGCTGGAGTTGAGATTATCATGTTGCTCATGTTACCCAGATACTGAGGTACGGCACACATCAGTCTGTCTCCTTCTGTTTTCATCATCTTTCACTCCACTGCGTAACTGGAAATATCATGATACACTATTAACATTAACATCCACTCAGGAATATTGCCATCCACCAGACAAAACCATCAAGGTCTTCAGAATATCATCAGGTATTGGAATATCATTAAAGACCTGGGAATATTACCATGTATTGGAAATATCTTTCTCTCAAGATCATCATCATATATCTGGATATATTATCATTTACTGGGGATTATCATCATTGCCTGGAGAACTGTTACCCTTTTGAAACTTTTGTGTTCAGGTTTGATGTACAGCACACGTAAATGTTACTATACACCTGGAACATCATATAACTATTGGTAGTGATGGAAAAAGTCATCTGTTACTTAAAAGTTATCCTCTGATAATTACTGAGACCTCATTTCATAGACCGGGACTTAAATGAGGTCAGGGTATTCGCCAGTTATCATTATTACACTTCTCTCTACCCGGGACGGTAATTAAGCTACACTACAGTACTTCTCTGTACAATAATGAAGCATCCTTTATTACCATTATTCACCAGTGCTACTCTAATTCTGACTGTAGTGAACTTCCATATCCTTAAATACATCAAAAATCACAGTCTTCTCTCTGATCACCAGTATGGCTTCCGTAAGGCGAGATCCACTGGTAACATTCTTTCCTATCTTACTAATGCCTGGTCAACATCCTTGAAAGATTTGTGGAGTCAGGTGTAGTTGCCCTTGACATACCTAAAGCTTTTGACAAGGTGTGGCATCTGGATCTCATCTCTAAGCTCCCCTCTTTTGGCTTCCCTCCCTCAACTTACTCCTTCATATCTAGCTTCCTCTCCGGCCTGTCTATCTCTATGGTTGTTGTTGGATCAGCCTTCTCCCTTTCCTCCATCAACAGTGGTGTTCCTCAAGGTTCTGTCTTATACCCTACACTTTTCCTTCTTTTTTTCAACGATTTCCTCTCCTTCATAAATAATCCAATGCACTCACACGCTGACAACTCAACACTGCATTTATCCACATCTTTCAATTCTGATCCCTCCTCTCTCACTCGATCTGCATCTCGTCTAGACACAGATTCCTCAATAAACTCAGACTTGGACAGAATATCTCACTGGGGTACACAAATTTTGTTAAGTTTAATGACTTCAAGATCCAATTTCTACCCATCTCTCTATCGAAACTCCTCACCACTCTCGTCTCTTCTTTGACGGTTCTGTAATTCCACCTCTTGACTCAATGAACATGCTTGGTATTATTGTAACATCCACTCTTTCTTGCAAACCTCACACTACAGGAATAGCTAAGTCTGCCTTTAAGAAACTTGTTGTCCTGTTTAGATGTCGAAACTTCTTTTCTACACAGTTACTTCGTTTATACAAGGGATTGATCCGTCCTTGTATGGAGTACTGCTCTTACATTTGAGGTCGTTCTAGTTCTGTATCCTTACTTGACAGAGTTGGTCTAGAGCGGTTCGACTTATAAGCTGTCTCAGGTTAACTTCCAAACTTGACCTCCTTGCCCTACGCAGCAATGTGGGTTCACTTTCCCTCTTCTACGGGTATTATTTTGTTTTTTGCTTCCGAGAGCTGGCTGGTTGTTTAGTGGTTGTCGGGATATTTCAGTGTTGATGTTTATGGTGACATTGTTTAAGATTCTTCATTTCTTGTGCATGTTGGTATCGCTGCCCATTATTCACCAGAGATACACAGTTTAAAGTAGAAGTGAAGGAGGAGGAGGAGGAGGGGGAAGGAAAATTGTCTTTCTCAGATACGATGGTATGGAGGTCTGGCTAGGGTGTACAGTTCTTACTGTTCTGTAAATCCACCAACAGAAATGATTCTGTTCATCATCTTTCGGCTCATAGCGAAAGAACAGAGTCTAGAGTATCCATTGGCTTCTTTTTGAGGACAATTAGAATATTTACTGATGACTGATGAACACTTGAAGGAAAGAAAATGATATCATATCAAGGCGTTCAAGAAGTTGTGTCGCTCTCAAGGATCGCTAATTAAACTTGAGAAGGTCAATAATGAAATAGAAAGGAGCAGTGAGAATACTGAAGAGTAAATGTTAAGTGTTTTTAATAATAAAGAATAAATTGCGATGCTCAAGAATTTGATTACTATCAATAAAGCATTTCATTATGATTAATACGTAAATATTTCGTGTCTCTAGCAGAGTTGGCGGTAAAACATTACAGTAATGGTGTAATTTCATAAACGTAATTAGATTACTTTTGGAGAAAAAAATGAATTGGTGGTTATAATGTAATTATGATAAATAATTACCAAAATGTTAATGGTGATACATGACGGACAGTTTGTTTCACAAATGCTCACAAACTGATGAAATATACATATGAATGTTAAGCTCATGATGGGAATGGTTGAGGTATCCTGTATACTGCCTCACTCATGAACCGGACACACCTCCTCACTCATGAACTGGACATACCCCCGTTACTCATGCTGTGGTACTTACCTCCTTACTAATGCACTGGAAATAACCTCCACACTCATACATACCTCCTCACTCATGCACTGCACATATCTGACCACTCTTGGTAATGAGGAGCCATAATGGGGCAACATTCAGGCCAGGAAGGTGAGATAGACGACTGTATGACGTAAATACAGAATAATGTAATGGAGGGCAGGAGGAGAGCGAGGCAGCATTAGCATGATGTACAACACAACTGTGACGGTGATGCCAAGTCTGCCACTATTGTTGTCGCTTCTCTTTCAACCAATTGTTTCTCCTGCATCTGCCTCTCTCTTAGTGTTGTCTCAACCTATTGTTTCTCTTGCACCTGCCTCTCTCTTAGTGTTGGTTCAACCTGTTGTTTCTCCTGCACCTGCCTCTCTCTTAGTGTTGTTTCAACCTATTGTTTCTCCTGCTCCTGCCTCTCTCTTAGTGTTGTTTCAACCTATTGTTTCTCTGCACCTGCCTCTCTCTTAGTGTTGTCTCAACCTATTTTTTCTCCTACACTTGCCTCTCTCTTAGTGTTGTCTCAACCTATTGTTTCTCCTGCACCTGCCTCTCTCTTAGTGTTGTCTCAACCTATTGTTTCTCCTGCTCCTGCCTCTCTCTTAGTGTTGTCTCAACCTATTGTTTCTCCTGCTCCTGCCTCTCTCTTAGTGTTGTCACAACCTATTGTTTCTCCTGCACCTGCCTCTCTCTTAGCGTTGTCTCAACCTATTGTTTCTCCTGCTCCTGCCTCTCTCTTAGTGTTGTTTCAACCTATTGTTTCTCTGCACCTGCTTCTCTCTCAGTGTTGTCTCAACCTATTGTTTTTCCTGCACCTGCCTCTCTCTTAGTGTTGTCTCAACCTATTGTTTCTCTTGCTCCTGCCTCTCTCTTAGTGTTGTCTCAACCTATTGTTTCTCTGCACCTGTCTTTATCCTAGTATTATGTAACACTACGTATCCCCCACACCACTCTCTCAATTATATCATTAACTGCCACTTCACAATCTCTTGTATACTCAACATAATTATACCTCTGTACTTCAAACATTTACGTTTCTCTCCCTTGCCTTTATACACCGACACTATACAGGCATTCTGGCAATTCTCATATACCTCATCATGATCCATACATACAGTGAAATCCTAACTGACCAATGAGTGTTAAAAGAAGGGAGAGGAAGTATGTAAATTAGAATCATCAGCATGAGGGTTGGAAGAGAAATAGAAATTATTTAGTGAGAAAAGAAACAGAGTAGGTTACGGGTAAAAACCTTAAGGAAAACTACCATTCATTGGATAGGAGGAGAAAGTCGCTCCATCGATGACTGTTGCAAGAAGATGGCATAAGAGAAAACTGTACATCAGAAACGGAGAGAAGCAGTGGAACCAAAGAAAGAGAGCTCAGAAAGCAAAGAGTTATACCACACCCAGTCAAATGATCTGGAGATGTCGAGGGCTGCGACAAAAGTTTCACCAGAATCCCTGAGAGGAGGACCAGACGGGAGTCACACAGAAGAGATCACCATTAGATCTAGCACTGTAAAAGCTTGTGATCTGCAGGGAGGAAATGGGATTCTAGTGTTTTTAGAAAGTGAGAGTTTAAGAGAATTTCAAAGACTTTGGCGACAGCAGAAGAGGGAACCATGGAGAGATAATTGGAAGGATTAGAGCGGTCTCTTTTCTTAGGGATGGGCTGAACCAAGGCGTTCTTCCAAGCGGAAGAGAAAGTCCGGGTTTTTATGTAGAGGCGGAATAGACGAGCAAGGATTGGTGCTAGCTTAGAAGCACACTTCCTTAAAGCACGAGGAGGTAGGCCATCCGAGCCATACGCCTTGTCTTCCTGGATCTGGGAGAGTACCTGGAAGACCCTGTGTGAGGAGAGTAAAGGAAATGGTATAGGTTCAGAGGGAGGAGATGGGACGGAGGATTAGAATCTGAATCATCAAAAGTTAAGGAAGAAGAAAAGAAAGCGCTAAAAAGAGCGGCTTCGTCAGATGGAAAGTTAGCAATAGATTGATCAGGTCGGAAAAGAGGAGTTGAGATTTAATTACCGAAGTTGCTTGGGATGCAAGTGGTTCAAAAAACTTATCAGTAGAAGTCGAGTCGGCACGCTGTCTTTTCATGAAAGTTCGTTTGGCTTTTCGGAGAAATGTTATGCAAAGATTCTGAGCAGAAATGAAAGCAGAGTGGGTTTCTGGAGATGGGAAGAATTACATAGTCCGGTACGCACCGCCACTTACACGACTGGTAATAAAACAGGAGTGATCAAATCTGATAAAGGAGAAAACAGTTTAAAAGAAGATGGTATGTAGGCCTCAGTCCTAGCCAAGATGACCTCTATCATGAGCTCAGCACAACACCGGGTTTCCCAACCAGAGAAAATACCCATCCCAGGGAAAGTCAATAAAGACGCTGCGCTGGGATAACCTTTGAGCTCTCCCAAAGTGTCAAAGTTGCGTTTCGAGAGGAGGAGATAGAGGATGGAAGAACTAAATCAGAATCAACAAAAATGGAATCATGGTCAGAGGACCTTAAGGGAGCAGAAATGGTGTATATGTAGTGGGAGGCATGAGGACCAGATGTGTTAGAAGAATGGTCGTGATGATCGGGAACTCGAGTAAGGTGGTTCATTAAGTGTTCCAGATCGTTAAGAAGGGTCAAAAGGAAGAAGTTCGGCTCCATCAGGATCGTCCCGGTTAGAGCCTAATCAGTCCTTGTGGTGTACATTGAAATCTCCAGCATAGAGGATCTCGGTACATGGACGTGCGGAGGGAAGAGCTTCGTGGCAAGAAGTTAAATAATCGAAGACCTGTACACAGTTGGTGCACGTGAGGTGAGGGTTGGGAAAGGGGTGGAATAAACGAAAAAAAAATCAAGGTAATAGAAGATCTAGCGATGCCAGATGGTGTCAAAGTTAGGAGGTTCAAAATCCATGAGGTGAGCAATAAGTGTTTTTATACTGCAGTCAGCACAAACTCTACACTTGGAACGGAACGACGACAGAGATAATAGCTGGAGGTCTGATGGTGCAGAAGAGAAACAACTGAACAGTTGGATTTCAGAGAGAAGTAAAATATCAGGAGAGGATTTAACTAGATGGTGTTCACCTGCTGGAAGGTGATAATTAACATAGGGAATGTTGCAGATATGGACAGAGAAAGAGCCGTTTGGGAGCTTCAGTTATGAAAATGGGATGAGTCCCAGTCCCATGATTACGGTCAAGTGGGCCCTGGGATCCACCCAACACTTCTCAACCGGAGGCGCCGTTCCGAATATGCCCGGATAATTCTGTGATGATTGTACTGCCATGAAATATAGTTTGTAAAGCAAGAAAAACGTAGACAAAAGGATAAGGAAGTGAGTTAGTTAGGTTCTGTAAGGATCTACGTAAGAAAAACAAGACTGGGTGGGTTTGGGGTGGATGCCAGCAACTCACAAGTGGTTGAGGCAAGGGGGAAGAGGCAGCGATCTGGGCCTGACAGGGAGGCGTTACTGCCCCGCATCCACCATCCCTCCTGAAACTCAGGCCGGTAGTACACCCCTACACCATGTACGGTGGGTGCCTCCCACTCACTGTTGCTACAACTACTACTACTACTACTACTACTACTACTACTACAACGACTACTACTACTAATACATCTGCTATAGAATAGAAAACCATCTTATCTCCTGCACTACCCGTCTCGTCCTCTCTCAACTCCACCCTCCTGCCCATCTCATCTCCACCACCCATCATGTCCTCTCCAGCTTCACCCTCCCTGCCCATCTCATCTCCTCCACCACCCATCATGTCCTCTCCAGCTTCACCCTCCTGCTTCAGCTTCACCCTCCTGCCCATCTCATCTCCACCACCCATCATGTCCTCTCCAGCTTCACCCTCCCTGCCCATCTCATCTCCTCCACCACCCATCATGTCCTCTCCAGCTTCACCCTCCTGCCCATCTCATCTCCTCCACCACCCATCATGTCCTCTCCAGCTTCACCCTCCCGCCCATTACACATTAAGAACGGGTCGTTGGTTCAGGCCAGAGTCTCCGCTTGTGCCAAATTAAGCTTCAGAACAGTACAGTCCTTACTGGTGGGACCTCAATGTTGACAGACGATATTGGCCAGCCCGACGCTGTTGCTGTGGTAATTGATCGTGAAGGAGGAGGTGGCCTGGTCCCGGGGACGAGCCTGTAGCAACATAGAGAGAGAGAAACATTTCTCCAGGAGTACTGGATGGCCACCACCAGAGCAGCGTCGGTCCTCCGTCGTTAATTATCTCCAGTAGTAAGCTTCACCTGGAGCTGGTGGTTGTCTGGTCATCTTCATTTTCTTCAGTGGGTTGTAACACCATCCTGGAACACGTATCCACACGTTTGATATTTCTCAAATAGGGCAAATATGCTGCAATATAAAATCAATGTAACCTGGTACATTTATTTTACTCCGCTAATGCCTCTGTCATCTTCCAGGACAGTCAGGCAGCTGCTGGCCACCAGCCATCTGTGTGTCGCTGGTACATTTTGGTTACATTTTCCTAACAAAGACAAGGATTGGCTGTTGTATGGCCGGACCCTGGCTGGGATGTGTCTTGTATGAAGACAATAACTGTATACGTGGGAGTCTGGCTGAGGTGTATACTGTACGAGGACAAGGACTGACACCTCTAGTATCTGGGACTCTGGCTGGGATGCATCCACTCTGTTCCTCCGGCCAGTCAAGCCAACGAACGCAGGGCCTACTGTCTGAGGAATACAGTACATACCAATGTGTACAAGTTTGTAGATAAGTATATCATCTTCGCGTTCAGTTTGACCACTCTGTTGGTAGCCAAAATAACCTTTGTACTTCATGATACACCATCAGTGTTTACCATCGTTGCGCCTTTTTTTTTGTCTCTGGATTATGTTCGTATTGGCTAAATTTATGGTCGCATTTCACTATATCATTCTCTTCAAATTCCCACAGTCGCTAACCTTACCAATGTATGTCTGGGGTCGTATGTGATAATAGTGCAGTTGCTTGTGAAGGAAGAGATATATAAGACCTGCAGTTCACAGATAAGTTCCTGGCCAGTATAAGAATGCTCTTTAAGAGGTACAAGAAAATTGTTTGTTCGTAAGTAAACAGTTATATATAGTGGTAGTAGAAGGTGGAGCCTTGGTTCACTAACACACAGCAACACATCGGTTCCAGGTGGGAAATTCTGTGTTAACGTCATCATAACCTCTGGAAGTTGTCGTGTTTGGTCATCAACATTCCTGACACAGATCTCAGTACAGATATCACGTGATATCCACATCTACAGCAACACTCCGGTAATGTCCTGCCCAGAACCACCTCCACACACCTACTGTCTCAGGGAAACTCATCATTAAAGATCTCAGGAAGGTTCATAAGGTGGGAGCCAACCCCACCGTACAGTAGATATACAAGTGTCCAGCGTTGACACTGAAGAAGCGATATGACTTTTGTGAAAGAAAAAAAAAACGAAAAGAAAATATCGTATATGAGAATAAGATATTCCCTCATATTCTTGAATTTACGGTTAAGATTATGAGGGAATATTTCATTCTTATATAAGAAAATGATTATCTTGTTAGAGGGAGCTGCTCCCCTGGCGGTGCCATGATTGGCTGTATAATCAAGATATTGGCGTCTTCATAAAGATGGCGGCCGTGATAATCTCCTCATGAACGTAATCTATGTGGCCGCCAGACTGTCATTACTGTGACCTCTCCCTCCTACTGACCTGCTGTGATTTACTTATGTTCTTACAGTGAAGAAGGAAGCTCACAGGTATGTGGCTCTGGGGACCATAACAACACTACAATGAATTTATTCATTTCTAAGGTTACTAAAGATTTATATAGTCTCCCTCCTGTGTTTTACTGGTAATATATTGCTCACCAAGACGTCGGGGCCGTTTGTAGTTATCAATATCATTTGAGTATACAGACCAGTTCTCATCCCCAGACTACAACATAGATGAGAATAGAATGGAAAAAATAAAACTACGGATGAGGAAACTGGATCCATGTGTTATAAAGCTAGTGTATGAAGAAAGGCTATGAAGATTACATCTTTGTCTTATGTAGGCAACATGTAGCGTAGACTTAGGGATGACTTGATACAATTTGTCAATAGTGTGAATAATACTGACGACTTAAATCAAGAAGACTTATTTGTAACACAAGAGATTAGACTCACCACGACGATAAGACCTAAAGCAAACACACATGATCCTGACGTGGGAAAACTTATTTGCATATAGATGTGTTGAACACTGGAATAAATTACCGTCAAATGTTGTAATTGTCAAGACTCTGAATAACTTAAATGATCAGTTGGGCTAATTTTTCGTCAGTTTAGTGATCTATTGAATGAACACAGACTAAACGAAATGAAAGGATCACAATTTAGCGCATGATCAAGTCTATTCCTATGAGTCCACGGGGAAAATGAAACACGATAAGTTCGCAAGTGCACTTTCGTGTAATAATCACATCATCAGGGGAGATACAAGAAAGAAGCACAACAGCCTGTTGATATACCTCAGATTATATTGAAGCACAGTAGAGGTAGGATAGTGGATTAAGATTTTATTGCAGGATTTCTCCATTCCTTCTATTTTGATAAATTCTAGACAGGTTTACTTCACCAACGAATGGTCCTTCTTCCATCTTTTACCATCTTCTTTTCCCTGTCGGCTGTTGTTGACGTCGGGTGGTGAGAGAGCTTTTTATTCTCTTATTCCTACCTCATCCGCTTATTATAGAAAAAGATTTAGTTTCAAGTCGAAAACAGATAACCAAGACATGAGCCAATGGGTCACCCCTGTTATCTGTATCTCTCATGTACTCCATGTAATATCTTTTAATAAGTGTTATTTTCTTTTAATCATATCTCATTTTGAAACCACCGGAGGTACGAAAATCTGTGGTGTTTAGGAAATAATGGAGGATGAAACCAGAGCTGGGGGTAAGGCAGGACAGTGGTGAGAAAAGAGGAATTCGAGTGTGTGATTCAGATGCCGGGCATGACACGGCAGCATTGTCTGCTGGAGCCGAGCCGTGACAAGGGAGGTTATAAGTATCAGAAATAGAAATCCAGCGCCATCTGTCGCTTTCTGCTGTCCAAGTGGATGAAATAAAGATGAAATGTGGGACCATTCGGCGGGGTCGTCTGCACTCCCACTGCTCCCTCTGGAAGGAATTTCAAAGGCACATCAGTTTCCCATTATCAGGGACAGGCAAGTGGACGTCCTCCATCATGAATAAATGAGACAAGGATTTCGAGTTAGGACTGAGAGCCGCCCACTATAAGTGGTTCCCAGTGGTGGATGGAGGGTACAAATAGCTCTTGTGTAACTTGACGATCCACCAGCCGAAGAGGAACTTTAGAATGGGTCACAATAAGAGAATAAAACGATCCTGACAAAGATAAGACAAACTGTAAGGGCCAGTACGTACTATAGGACACCCGATGTTTGGTCATAGCGGTGCGTCATATATTGTTCTGATTAACACTGACGTCACCTGCAAAGCTGTAATGGTTCTGGACTCAGGGATGTGCAGGACTCTAGCCAGAGCCAGACCTCGTAAGGTAAAGAAACATTATCCAGCAGATGACACACCATCAGGAGACAATGAAGCCTCTCCCATGGGATAAAAACTGGTGACCAAATCATCCTAACTCATAACAAGGACCCACCACACACCCATGCTTCGAATAACCAGTCATTTTCTAATGTTTATAGATGCATAAATCGAAGGCCAACATGTGCAGAGGATAAGAGTGGGCGTCTAATTACCATCCATAGGCGACTTTTTGTTTTGACTGGTCCGTTGTGGAACGCACAGAAAAATGAAAAGATTTGGATTAATTTGGTTATGAAACACGTGAGACTTGATCATTGTTTACATATAGTTTTGACCTGAAGGACAAAATTATATTTAGTTACTTTTGTTAGTTGTCGTAACGCAACAGGTTTCTGCTCATACAACTGAGATTTCGAGTGTCTTTAACTGAATTTTCTTTTTTGGAGGGGAAGGTTGTGGGGAAATTTTGCTTCATGGAATTAGTGTATGATATGTTGGGCAGCTGTCTCTCTCTCTCTCTCTCTCTCTCTCTCTCTCTCTCTCTCTCTCTCTCTCTCTCTCTCTCTCTCTCTCTCTCTCTCTCTCTCTCTCTCTCTCTCTCTGGGCGGCTGGATCAGCCAACGTTCACCTGCGGGACACATCAGGCTCCTCAGGGTCATGGGTCACTGAGGGATGATAGATCTTACACAGGATTATACAGTTAAGCTTAACCTTAGGTTGTTACTCCAGCAGTGAGATCACTTCCAGCATCCTGGAAGTATATGTTCCCGTCTGGCCCACGGTACTCAGCCTAGTGGCAGGACCTGTCTAGCCTTCCATGTTCAATATTCCTCTCAGCTTTAAGCTGCATCTCCACAACTAATCCATCTTTTAGTTCCTTCAATCTACTGATCCTTGATCTCTCTACTGGACACTTCCCATCCATTCCTCCTGCAGTCACCGACGTCAGTAATCCATCTCCTCCCAGTATACGTCCAGCCTTATCCATCTTCCTCACCATAACCTCTTCCATCACATTCCTTATCTTCACCTGCAGCTTCCAGAGTTCCTCTTTTTCCTTATTCGTATCCACGCACCTCCCTCAATCCCCACACCAACATCTTAAAGGCTGCTAACATCATGCATTGTCTTCAGTGACCATCTGCAAATAAATGGACGTATCTGCTGTAAAACCTCTTCTTCATGAATCTACATCAGTATACCTTTAAAGTGTTATTGATTGATACAGCCACAGTATAGAAACTCTTCCCCATCCTTTCTCAATTTTAGATTACGTCCATCATTTCTCTGCGGCTTTTCCTACTGAAATATCTCACTCTTGCATCATTCTTTATTCATTCATTCTTAACAAATCCATCCTCAGTACATATTGTACTAGTCGGTACTCTGTCTCTCATTTTACGTGCCTACCATCTCCACATTCTTGTCAGTTCTTTGCACAACGTCCAAATCCACTTCCAGGAGAAAATTCCTCCACAGTGTTGTATTGTTACAGCCATTCATGTTTTACAGAGGCATGTTCCAGTGTTGTTGTTATGTGTTGTGTACCACTTCCTGCACTTATCGTCGCCACACTTGATGCTTCTTTCATTTTACTCGTCTAATGAAAACACCTCGACAACTTGCTCGGTTTTCACCGTCTTTCTGGTAAGTCAGCTTCCAGTCACCCAACATTTGCTGAGATTACTTTACATGTATTAACACTCGGTCAAATTCCTCATCTGCCTATCCAACTATATTCCATAATTTGATCCCCATAAACAACCGACGTAAACACAACTGACCCATGTCAACACAACAGTCTGGTCCACACAGCCGACCCACGTCAACACAACAGTCTGGTCCATACAGCTGACCTTCGTCAACACAACAGTCTGGTCCACACAGCTGACCCACGTCAACACAACAGTCTGGTCCACACAACTGACCCACGTCAACACAACAGTCTGGTCCACACAGCTGGCCCACGTCAACACAACAGTCTGGTCCACACAGCTGGCCCACGTCAACACAACAGTCTGGTCCACACAGCTGACCCACGTCAACACAACAGTCTGGTCCACACAGCTGACCCACGTCAACACAACAGTCTGGTCCACACAGCTGACCCACGTCAACACAACAGTCTGGTCCACACAACAGCCACCAACCCGCTCCTCAACTTTTAGTTTTGTCGACCGTCAATATGGTCGACCAAATGTACTTTCTCTGAGGTGGTCAATACATTAGTTCTGGTGTGGGTCATGTTGTACCCCATCACTGCTGCATTACAACCAGACCTTAACACAAGCGGACAAACCGCATTTAGCCACGTATACCATTTAACCAGCTTCAACTCCTGGTGTCACTTCTGCAACCGTAATATTTTGATAAACGTACATTCTGCACAATACATTGGTCTTGGATGTTTATTCTGTCCATAATCATTCCTATTTAGTATTGCTCCCAACAGTTCATTCCACCAAATATTTTAGAGTTCAATTGTTTATGATTTCATTCATCTTATCTCTTATATTTAGTAGTATGACCACCAGTGTCCCAGCGCTTGTAGGCTGGTGCTTCATATACAGGGTCAGACTAGTGACGTCACTTGATATACAGTCAGCATCATTTGTCCTTCCATTGACGTACTTATTTACTTACAACATCTTGAATATATTTTAGCCGCGTCCACCTCTGTACCTGCATCAAGTGTCCTCCTCCTCCTCCTCCTCCTCCTCCTCCTCCTCCTCCTCGTGCTCGTGTGTGTAAGTGTTGGATGTGAAGTATTACTTGGGTGTTCCATCCTGCTGGTGTCGCACCTTGCCCAGACGTTGACCCACGTCCGCCACACACGGCACCTCTCCTACATCATCCTCATCTGGGTCATTATCTTATATGGTCTCTCAGGACGACACAGTCATTCTTCTCAAGCTTCTCCTTCACTTCATAAACCATGACGTAGTTACTTCTTAATTGTCTGTATTCGTTGTGTTATATGGAATGTATGAGACTATCATGCCCCTGGTCCTGCAACGAGATCAGTATCATTCTGCTGGAGTGAGTATGTTATTGTTAGACAAACGAACCATTTATGCATGTCCTCTCTCTCTCTCTCTCTCTCTCTCTCTCTCTCTCTCTCTCTCTCTCTCTCTCTCTCTCTCTCTCTCTCTCTCTCTCTCTCTCTCTCTCTCTCTCTCTCTCTCTCTCTCTCTCTCTCTCTCTCTCTCTCTCTCTCTCTCAGTTAAAGCTGACGAGGGAAGGAAGCCAATATACTTGACCTAGTTCTTACATCCCAGTTCTTAGCAGGTGATGCCCGTGATGGTGAACATCCAGGTACATGTGACCATAACATGGTTACGCTCGATGTGAACCTCAACAGCGACTCCTCTACACCCACGATTATTACACCAAACTTTAAAAGGCCGGATTTTGATGGGTTGCGCTGCGCATTAGTCTCATCCTTGTCAGTAGATGCCCAGAGGAATTATGGACATGTTTTAAGCGTCATTTTATGGACTAACAAGACACACTCGTTCCTATGCACGACAGACACAGTAAAATCAACAGCAGACCTGAACCATACTTCCCAGGATCACAAGAACACTAAGGCACAAATGTATACTTTACAATCTTAAGAAATCAGGGAGTAACACAAATCCTGCAACACAATACAACACAGTTAGGACAGAGGTAAGAAGACATTAAGCAGACCAAGAGGGAGTATAAAATGAGTATTGCAAGAAATAGCACTAAGATCGTCAAAGATTTTATTGGTATATGAAAACGAGAAACAGAAATTGGAATAAAACCCTAAAGGAAATTGGTTATAGATGATAAAAGTATAGCAACAAACCGGAAATTTTATTTTTCTAGTTCTGTTTTTGCGCCAGAAAGCAACAACACGAATTTTGAGTCGGTGATAATATCACATACACGATACCAGAATTTACTGTCAAAGTTAGAGAAGTACAAACACTGATACATATATTGAAAACTAATAAAACTCCAGGTTCCGATCGTTTCTATGCGGGAGTAATTAAAATCGTCAAACATGAAATTTCCAAACCGTTACCTATATTTTCAGTAAATCTCTCCAGGATGGAATACTACCACAGGACAGGAGACTGGCAGACATTACTCCTGTATCTAAAAAGGGAAGCCGTAAAATGCCAGGCAATTATCGACCTATTAGCCGCACATCAATTGTGTGCAAACTTCTGGAGTCAATCATTAGAGATGAAATTGAAGCTTACCTTAAACAACACAGTCTGATCAATGACATACAGTAAGGTTATGGAAGGAACAGATCATACCTTACAAACTTTGGGGTCTATTGTTTGCACAGGAAGCTGGATAGAAGCCTGGTTACGTGATGGGAAATAAAGAGTCGTAATGACTGGGGAATCATCATTGGGGTCACACGTTACTAGTAGGGTCCACCAGGGGTCCGTCTTAGGACCTATAATCTTTCATCATTTCATGTCATTGTTATTGATGTGATGCTAAATAACTTAGTGTCTTTTGTTTCTTTTTCTTGAAGATGACACAATGATCAGCAGTGCGATATTAACTGAAGAAGATAATCGGAGATTACAAGACGCTCTAGAGAAAATATCTGAATGGTCTAGAAAATGGTAAATGTTATTAATGACAATAAGTATCAGTTGTTGCAAGTAGGAAACCTCAACATGAAATTCGATTGTGAACTGATGGACAGCAAGATATTGACCACCCCTTGTGTGAGGGATCGACAGGTCACTGTCTTCAAAAACTTTAGATTATCTCAGCACTGCGATGAAGCTGCCAAGAAAGCAAATAGGATGTTAGGGTTTATTAACAGAAACTTTACATACAAAATGAAGGATGTGGTATTGCGACTATACCTAAGTCTAGTTAGACCACAACGTGAATATGCAGTGCAGTTTTGGGCCCACCACCTGAGAAAGGATATTCTTAATTTAGAATCAGTGCAGCGAAGAACAACTAAACTGATTCCTTCCATACATAACAAACCATACAAGGACAGTCTGTGAGAATCAACTTTGCTCACTCTAAGCAAGAGGCGACTCTGAGGCAAGATAACATAATGCTTTAGAATACTTAAAATATTCAACAACGTCGATATTGAACATTTCTTTACGGTCGCGTCAGTACTACCAACGAAAGCGATGGACTAGAACTTGGAGGTCACAGAGTTGATTGCATGAAATGTTTCTTTACCAACGACATTACTGACGCGTGGAATAAGCTCCCAGATGTTCAGAGCAACACTGATAATATGACCAGAATCTGGCTTGATCATCACCTGTCACTCTCCGGTACTGAATAATTCTTACAACCAATCATCATAACGTAATGGTATATGACATTATCTTCACCAACACTAATCTCGCCTCGGCCATTCTGCGGTAACTTGTCAACGTCGATTAACCCGGGTCGTCTGGTTTATGGGAACAAGAAGGAGATATTGTATCATCTTTTCATATCAAGATTACAATAGATATGGTAAGTCGTGAGGCTGGAGATTAAAGTATATCCTTACTATTTCCTCCATAACAAGAAGTAAAGGGATGCATATCTTTGGTGATGACATGTTCATGTTTATTGTACCTTCTGAATTTTCTATAAAATTTGGCATATTAATCCGTGTGGCGTGTGGCGTGTTGCTGGAGGGAGTGGAGGGTTGGGAGGGAGTCTTTGCTTTGCTATACTTTTCTTCTGCTGTTTTTAAGGAGACGACATCTTTTTCAGTAGTGTTAAGGTCAGTCCGTGAGGTCTGTGTATCTAGGTAAGTTTTTCTTTCTCCTGAAACGCCCAAGTCAACAGTCAACCAAGAGATATTGACACTGTCCTATACGAAGGTTACAACCAGCGATAAAGGTCTTGGGTCTATGTGGTGTGTGTATTTATTCAACGTGTAACTCTCTCTCTCTCTCTCTCTCTCTCTCTCTCTCTCTCTCTCTCTCTCTCTCTCTCTCTCTCTCTCTCTCTCTCTCTCTCTCTCTCTCTCTCTCTCTCTCTCTCTCTCTCTCACTTAGCCAACAGCCACACACAGCTTTCCTAACTGGGAAGCATCAGGATATTCTGACCCCTTCCTGTACTCAGCTTCACTAGCACCTACTTCTCCAGGCCCCATGATCACTCACACCCACCTGGCTCATGATTCACCACTTTTCAGACACAATTACTCTCCTTGCCATCCATCTGTTCACACCCTTCTTCATTCCTGCCTCACTCTCCCTGCCACCACTATGTTCACCGTCCTTCATCCTGCCTCTCTCTCCCTACCACCTCTCTGTTTACTCTCCCTTCTTCATTCGTGCCTCACTCTCCCTGCCACCACCATGCTCAGCATCCTTCCCCCCTGCCTCTCTCTCCCTCCACCTCTCTGTTTACTCTCCTTCTTCATTCTGCTCACTCTCCCTGCCACACACCAGCTCCTCTGCTCTCTCTCCCTGCCACAACCTTGTTCACTCTCACGGTTGTGTCTCCCTCCCCTTGTCATGTCTCCATTCACCCTCCCTCTCCCTATCCTGTATCACTCTCTCTGCCACCTCTCTATTCACTCTCCCTTCCTCCGTCCTACCTCACTCTCCCTTCCACCACACTGTTCACTCTCCCTCCCTCCCTCCCTACTGCCTCACTCTCTCATCTGCTCTCCCCGCACCACTTCGTCCGCTGAAAAGTTCTGATAAATCTCGACAGAGCGACGCAGTCCCTTCCTGTGTACCAGAACACATGGTTCACTACACTCATAAACACACACACACACACACACACACACACACACACACACACACACACACACACACACACACACATAGATATTCTTAGTCACGGACAAAGACACAGGAATACTACACACTGCTACATACATATACTGTATACACACACAGGATTCTCAGCAGGTGTTACTAGAGGCGACACATATTAAGAAGCTCTACTTAATGCTGGAGGAATTCTTCTCTAATAAAAGATATTCAACTAAACATTTTCCCAGAACTTCTAATGATCATGTTAGCTTCCCTCACCTCTCCTGAGTCTTGCTACTGGCGGGTACCTGCTGGCCAGACACCATGGCCTCATGAGCAGGAAGGAGGAGGGTCTGCTTGGTGAAGGGGAAGGGATCTGCTTGATGGAGGGGAGGAAGTCTGCTTAGTGGAGGGGAGGGGGTCTGATTGGTGGAGGGGAAGGAATATACTTGGTGGAGGGGAGGGAGTTTGATAGGTGGAGGGGAGGTAGTCTGATTGGTGTAGGGGAGGGGTCTGATTGGTGGAGGGGAAGGAATATACTTGGTGGAGGGGAGGGGGTCTGATTGGTGGAGGGGAGGGGGTCTGATTGGTGGAGGGGAGGGAATATGGTTGGTGGAGGGGAGGGGGTCTGATTGGTGGAGGGGAGGGGGTCTGTTTGGTGGAGGGGAGGGGGTCTGTTTGGTGGAGGGGAGG
Organism: Panulirus ornatus; assembly: GCF_036320965.1. Lineage (NCBI taxonomy): Eukaryota > Metazoa > Arthropoda > Malacostraca > Decapoda > Palinuridae > Panulirus > Panulirus ornatus. Next base: position 15,789 of record NW_027264425.1, on the reverse strand, counting down.
GGGTCTGTTTGGTGAGAGGGAGTATGTTTGATGGAGGAGTACGTGGTCTGCTTGGTGGAGGGGAGGGGGTCTGCTTGGTGGAGGGGAGGGGGTCTGCTAGGTTGAGGGGGAGTACCTACGACGTGACTTTGCCATGATGGCGAGGATAGCGCGTAGTGTTCACCGCACGTCTTGCTTGATGACTAACCACTCCCTGATGTTGACACGTTGTTCATCTGGGGCAGGTTTCCAGCACGTCAGATTTTGTTGTCAATGTTTGTGTAGTTCCTCCTTGTATATTGCTTAATTCTCATGGTAATATTTTAAATATTAGTTCCAGCTTCTTTCCAGGAGGTCCATGTATTGTTGTCTGATATCCTTCTGGAATGTTCCATGATGTCCTCCTGGAACGTTCTATGATGTCCTGGAATGTTCCATTTTGCAAACTTGATAACTGTTTATTGCCTTGCTGGAAGGCTCTCAGGTTCACTACATTTTCCTATGCAACTTCGAGCTGTTGTCATGAGTAGATTATCATATGTCTTCCTCTTCTTCTTTCTAGGATATGGAGTTTCTATTCTCTCAGCCTTTCATGGCAGTTTACGTTCCATCCTCTCTATTTTGCTGAAGAGCTTCTGAATTTTCTTTAATTTTTCTTATTTCCGTTCATTTTATAGGGAACCATGTGACACACCAGTGCTCAACTTTGCTTCTTACATATATCTATATAAAACACCTTCATCACTTTTCTGTCTCTTATTGTGAACGTTCTCAATATCATTCCATTCATTACCTGGCTTGAAGTGCTATCGTCTCATTATGATCTGTGAATACTAGTGTCTCGTTTATGATGATGTGTGATGGGGATGGAGGACAGGAAGAGGTAGAGAGGGCCAATACTGCTGACAGTTGAGGAGGAGAGGTCCTGAAACTTGACGAGGGAGACTGACAGGACTGGAACTCTGCCTGTGAGGAGCAGGAGGTCAAGGAAAAGGTTCAGGAGATGAAAAGAAAAGAAAACAAATGGAAGAGGGAGTGGGAGAGTATCGATGACTTTCACAGAGAATGATGAAGGGTTTTGGAAGGAGGTGAACTTTGTGAGATGAATAGTAGAACAGGTGAGGGTGAGAGTGAGAAGAGTAGGTGGGAAAGTTGTAAAAATAAGAAAAGAAAGAGAATATGTTCGAAAGATATAGAGTAGGTATCTTGAGGGACTGCCAAATGTGTTTTATAACAGGGAGGCAGATGTGGCACGTCTGGAACGATGTGGTATGTGGAATGAAAGTCATGGGATATGTTTTGGCGATGAGACATGTTAAACCAGCGGGATTGGGTGATACTGCAGTTGAATATCTTCAGTGGGGGGGGGGGGGGGATGATACGAATAATCGATCAGTCAAGCTGATCGACGTTGGTATGGTACAAGTGAGTTGCCAGACGACCGGCAAATTTCATGCATAGTGCCCTTGTATAAGGGTAAATGGCGGAGAGGACGAGACGTAAAAATGAAAATTCTGTCTACAAGCATAGTTGATAAGGTGTATGGGAGCCTGGTGACTGAGAGGCTGGTGGCATGCGTGGAATGTGTGACTGGAAAGAAATAATGGGTCTAGGTGTTTGCTATAGATAATTTGTGTAGAATATACTTGAAGATAAAAGAGGTATTCGTATGTGCCATTTATGTATCTGGAAAAATCGTATATTAGAACTGACACAGATGCCTTGTTGAAGTTGCTAAGAAATGTATGGTATGGAGGAGGAAGAGCACATAATGTGGCGAGGAGATTCTCATCGGGAGAATAAGGCACATATGTGAACAGGGAAAAGGTTATGTAGTTACTTGTGATGGTAGGTCTTCGTCAAGGATGTGTGATGTATTCAGTCAGCCTATGGATGGGGTAGTGAGGGGGTTCAATGTGAGGATCATGGGGAGAAGGTCGGGTCTTGCTGTTTGCAGATGACACAGCTCTGGTGGCAGTCTCCAGAGAAACACCAGAAGCTGGTGTCAAAGTTTGGAAGAATGTGATATGAGAAACTCTGACTTAGTGTGAACAAACGTGAGTAGTGAAGTGCAGCAATGAGGTGAGAAAAGATTGCTTGAGTGTAACTTTAAATTAAGAGGAGCCACAAGATGCGGAGTGAATTAGATATCCTGTAGTAGACGTCGCAAGGAATGGAACCATAAGATGCGGAGTGAATTAGATATCCTGCAGTAGACGTCGCAAGGAATGGAACCCTGGAGTCTGAAGTGAGTCATGTAGATTATTCAGGTGCTCGTCAATATCAAACTAAACTCTCAATCTACTGTACCTGGACAGTTCAGAGAGTCCAATTTCTCTAGTCAGGCTGTTGGTCGCTTACATTTATATCCAATAAAGTTTTTCATTGGAATTTTCGATCTCTGGTCGTTGGGTGTCATGTTTACCTTGATCAAATATCGGGCGATCGTACAGCTTCACTTCAAACGAGGTTTCCTTAGATCAATATTTAGCAACGAGACACAGATCAGTTTTAATATCCTTTGATTTGGTTATTACCAGCATAATCTCTCTCTCTCTCTCTCTCTCTCTCTCTCTCTCTCTCTCTCTCTCTCTCTCTCTCTCTCTCTCTCTCTCTCTCTCTCTCTCTCTCTCTCTCTCTCTCTCTCTCTCTCTCTCTCTCTCTCTCTCTCTCTCTCTCTCTCTCATTTGCAAACGGCACCAAGATCCGTGTGTACACTTCCCTTCTCACATCTTTGATGAATATCCCATTACTCTCCTCCCTTACTCACACCTCCTTACCCAGCCTCTCACTCGCTGGGCTGCTCCCCCCTCGTTCCTCCAGCCAGTTCTCTGCACCAACACCTCTTCCCACCACACAAACCTCAGTTTTCGTAGATTTGTTCAGCTTGAAGGTCTGAGGTCACGATCAGCGGCTGGTGGATCTAAGGAGAGGCAAGCGCTGCTCTCTCCTCTCGCCAAATTTTTGCTTCTTCTAATTTTCCTCTTGCTCTTATTACATCTCTGCCTGTCTTTTCCTCTCCTTCCTTAGGCTCACGTGACTAACTTTTGGGTATTATTTACAGTTCGTCGTACTGAGGGAAAACCTTTATTCGAACAGTCTTTACACTGATCATGTATTACGGATTTGGTATCTATCCATAAACCAACCATTCAATACCCACGACAAGAATAATGCGGTAGATGTTTTATTTCTGGACTTCCAAAAAAGTATTTGACAAATTCCCCCACGTTATACTGATGCATAAAATCAGGGGCTTGGGGATTACTGGTTGGGTAAGAAATGGATGGTAGTTTGGTTCCGTGATATGTGGCAGAAAAATTTAATGAATGGTGAACCAAGACCTTGGTTACCCGTTACTAGTGAGGTCCCCCAGGGGTCCATCCTGGGGTATAAACTTTTCGTCATCTATGTTGTTGATATTGATGTTAAGCTAAATGATTTAGTATCCAAATTTGCATATACAAATATACCATATTAACGAAAGAAGATTGGCGAAGATTACAAGGGAACCTATATAGAATAGCCGAATGATCTAGAAAATGGAAAATGCCATTTAAAGTCAATAAATGTCAGCTGTTGTTATTACAAAACCTCAACATGAGATTTGGTTATGAAGTGATGGACCACAAGAAAAAGAACACCTCATATGTGAGGGATGTAGGGGTCAGTCAACAACTTCCAATTCTCCCAACATTGTAACGATGTTACCTAGAAAGTAAATAGGATGTTAGTATTTATCAACAGAAACCTTGCCTACAAAGCACCTAAGTTTAGTTAGACTCCACTTTGAAAGTGACATGCAGTTCTGGGCCCGTACCTAAGCAAGGATATTCTTAAACTGGAAGCAATACAGGAGGGAGCAGCCAAACTGGTTCCTTCCTTGTGTAATAAACCATATGAGGACAGACTGAGGAAGAAAACTGACTAGAACTTGGAAGTCACCGAGTTGATGTGGATTGCATGAAATATTTCTTAACCAACGATATCATTGAAGCGTGGAATAACACGCAGAACATATTGTTCAGAGCAACACTCTTAATATATTTGAAATTAGGCTTGACCGTCCCCGGTCATCACCGGTAGTGAATAATTCTTTTAGCCAAGCATCATAACGTAGTGGTATATCATGCTACCTTCTCAGCCACTGATCTCGCCCTAGTCATGCTGCGGTGTCGGACCAACATTGATCAAGCTGTGTTGCCAACTTTATGGGAAGAAGAAGAACATTACCGTATAATCCTTCCACATCAGGAGTAAAATAAACATGGCAAGTAACGATTTAGAGCTCAGAATTTATCCCTACTATTGTCTTTATAATGAAAAGTGAAGGAATGCATGACTTTGGTGAATGAATGCATGAAATAATCACATTCAGTCTACCTTCTGAACTTTCTATGAAAATTTCCCTCAGGCATATTAGTACTTTTAGGTATTCTTTCTACTTGTTTCTCGTCCCGCGTGTTGCCGGAGGGAGTGGAGGGTAGGGAAAGAGCCTTTACTTCGCTGTCCTTTTCTTCTACTGCTTTTAAGGGGATTCTTTTAACGTAGTGTTAAGAGCCAGGCTACCTAGCTTGGATCTTCTGTCTGTTTGGTCTTTGTATCTATGTAACACACACACACACACACACACTCTCTCTCTCTCTCTCTCTCTCTCTCTCTCTCTCTCTCTCTCTCTCTCTCTCTCTCTCTCTCTCTCTCTCTCTCTCTCTCTCTCTCTCTCTCTCTCTCTCTCTCTCTCTCTCTCTCTCTCTCTCTCTCGTATATGTTCAGTAGGTACCCGGCAGCTGGAGGTGCGAGAGTTCCTGATCATGTCAAAGAGATCAATCCAGTGCTCGAGGCCACGCTCATTCTTAATCATTCTCTCTGCTTTTAACTTGGTTCTTTTGACTTCAAAGGCAGACGTGGTTGGGCCTCTTATATATGCATTTCTTAAGATCCTGGGCAGTAAAATACCTCAGCATGAGTGGAGTACCATGAGATTTTCTTCAGTAAGGAATGATGATGAAGGCGAGACATAAACGCAAGTCGGTCGGGAATAGAAGCTGACGGAGTAAGAAGCAGGAGAGGTCTCAGGAGGATGTGATCCGTGAAGCCAAGAAGTAAATGAAAAGGAATGACTCAGGTACGTTGTTAGTAAAGCTCACAGGTGAAGCAACTGGAGGCATCTACTGTACAACAAGACGCTAAGAAATGATCCAGCAAGAAGGTTCCAGATGACAGTATGAGAAAAGTTATGAAATGATCCAGCAAGACGGTGTTACATGACGGCATTATAGACGGTAAGAAATGGATCAGCAGGAGGGATTCAGCTGACAGCATCAGAGAACCTGAGGAGTGAATCAGTACGAGAGAATCAGGTATCATCATCAGGGAAGGTATGACAGGAATCAACAGAGTTGATATAATTGTAAACATCCGAAGAAAAACTGATATTTGAATCAGCAAGATGATTGAGGCAACAGCGCTGGTCAAAGACGCTAAGAAATAACACGGCGAGAGTGAATAAGACATCAGAAACATTTTGAAATACGTAATTAGTCCCAAGGATCAAAGGCAAAATATATCCAATGAGAGGTAGTGAGAAGAATCTATTGTCCAACAACAGGTTCTTAAAAGACTGATCAACAAATCGCATTAAACATAAATTATCAGCAAAAATCAAAGATGTAGAAATTAGTGGGATACGTAGAAACCTGTGCCAGAGAGGCTCAGAAATAACACACTTGTGTTATTGAGTGAACAATATTGATGAGAGCCAGGATGAGGCAACAGGACGGGAGCAACAAACAATTTCAGTAAAGGTCAGAGATGAGGCCAGGAAGGTTTCATCAGGCAACGTCGGTAAAGGAAAAAGATGAGGCAAGAGGAGGAGTTCAACAGCCAACACCAGTAAAGGTCGGAGATCAGGACGGGTTCATCACACACGAGGATATAACACTTTATATGAGAGATGAGAGCATGAAGGAATGTTAGGAATGTGGCAGATGTGGTCACACAAAAGATTGGTTACAAAAATGGCTGGGAATTTAATGAGAAAATATTTTCAATAATGGATGAGACATAAGAAACAAATGCTGGTCTTGAAAATAGTCTGGATAAAGAGTAAGGGCAGAAATAATGGCCACAAAAACGACATTAAGATTTAGTAAGGATCTGTGAGAGTAGTTAAGATGTGAGGTGATTACAGGCCATCCTTTTATACGTATCAAATCATGAGTTTTAATGACATGGCAATGCAGTGTGGCGAGAGAGAACGTCATGTAAGGTAATTTGAATGTTAAGGGTTCAGGTGACACTCAAGACATTCGAATAAGGCTACTGTTCAACCTAATACAACTAATGATGATAATTGTACTATCTTAGTAACTGATTCCTGAATCGTCGAACTGCACAACATAGGTCATTGAAGAAGTAAAGGAAAGGTGAGAGTTTACTTGTTCAGTTCACTCAACTCATTCCGTCCCCCATACAGCTGGCTAGCGTCGCACTGTCTCAAGTGATGTGGTTTGGAAGGCTGATAGGATTTCTTCATGGCACGTACTACGCAAATTACTACATTGTTAAGGAGGGTCGTGTGGAGGTTAGTGTTGCTGTGGCAGGAAGCCTTTATCTTGCTGCTGCATTAGTCCCTTAATATGTGGTGTAACGCAGAACATGTCACCTGGGCGGAGTCTTACATATTTCTCGGGGTTATGGTAGGCGTCTATGATATTGCTGACGTAGTCACCTCACTAAACTCTTGTGTCGTCAACGTTCAGCACTTCGGTCCAGGGATACCAGAGATCCACTGTTCAAGCTGACTTATTAAACCCCTTCAATGATAGCTCCATTGCCCACATTTCTGCTACTTACAAAGTCATTGAAACCATCCTAACCTCTCACATTTTCAGATGCTTAGAACACCATTCCCTTCTTTCAGATCACCAGTATGGATTTCGCAGTGTTTACTAATGACATTCTCTTTTATGTGACTCACCTTTGCTCCTTCTCCCTCAAGGAATTTGGAGAAATTTATGTCATTACCCTCGACATCTCCAAAGCTTTTGACAGATTATGACATAGGTGTTTACTTTGTGTACTCAGTGTCTTCTTCTGTTTCACCACTTTGCTCTCTAATACGCAGTTTCCTCTCTGGCCATTCCATTGCAGTAATCGACGATGGAGCGACTTTCCTATGCTCCCAATAGTGATGTTCCTCAGGGTTTTGTCCTGTCACATACTCTCTTTCTTCACAATAAATTATCTGTTCTCTTCCACTTCTAATCCTGTTCACTCTTATGTTGATGATTCCAAATTTACATACCTCACCTCACTATCCCTCCCCTCCTCACTGTACTCGCTCTCTTTCTCGTAATGATTGTATCTAATTTTACAATTCGCACTTGTGCAGCATTCTGGAGTGCAAACGCAGTAGCCATGTAAATCTGATGATGCTAAAACTCATTATTCCTACATATCTCTCTACGAATGATTTGTTTCCCTCTGTTAATTTAAGCACACAGTTCAACCCTGTAATAACTTGTTGGGCATAACCATATCCTCCACTCTGTCCTAGAAACCCCACATAACTGATATCAGAATGTCTGGTTCCCGGAACCTGGGAGTGTTGTATAGGTGCCATAATCATTTCTCTTGTGAGCGGCTGTTTAATATCTTTAAGGTTTTTCGCCCAAGTATGAAATACTACTCTGACATCTGGGATGGCTCGTCCTCTATCTCTGGATTAACTAAAATGGAGTGAAAAGTCTTCCGTCAAATTCATGTCTATCCTCTCTCTTCAACTATCCTTTCTCGTACGCCGTTCAGCAAGGTTTTGCTAGGGCCTCTGCTCCTTAAACTGGGTCTCATGAGGAACTTTGTTAAGGCTATGGATGAATATGGGCCAACGTTTAGGTACCTCAGTGGAAATTCCCAAGGTTTAGTGAGGCAAAAATCAAGGATAGTGTTTTCGTCGGTCTACAGATCCGCGAGTTTTTCAGATACAAGCACAGTCAGGCCTGAGCTTCCGCTGGGGTCGGACGTGCTCGTGGCCGGTTAGCTGGTCATTTTGCCGGCAAGCTGTCTCAGGTTTGCACCATGTCTGGGGCAAATTGTGGGCAAAAATCTGGAAGATATGTGACTGAAAGAGGAATGAAGGCTCTGTCGGGCACCGTGGGAGAAGACCTGGAGCTATGGGTAGCGATTCTGAAGGAGAAGCTTCTCGAACAACCATGGAAGGAATGGCTGGCTATCAAGAGGCGGTCAGTAAGAAGGAAATGAAGAGAAGGCGAGAGGCGACAAGGCAGAGTGTGGCAAGTGACAGGGAGGGACTCAGTAGGTTAGTCGAACAATTTCTCGAAACTGTGTTGAAGTGAGGAGGAACAACCCTGGTGGTGTGAACAACACAGGTGGGAGGAGGAGGAGGTTATACTTGCCAAGGCCGGGAGGATCCCTGTATGATCATGAACAGTTGTTGTGGGCTGCTACATGGGGAAGGTAACACAGAGAGCTTGAACCACTGCTTAAGGAAGGCCGTAATAGGTCTTATTTACCTGTAGCTGGGGAGGAGGAGGCAGTTAAACTCTTGACAACCAAAGTGTTTAAGAATGTGATACTGACGGAACCTGAGGACACAGAGGAGTACACCAAGGTGGTGGTGATCATCTTTATGTTTGGCTGGATAACGATCTTATTTTAGACGATGAAAGATTTGTTTGGGCATAACGACACGAGGTTCAGGGTGAGAAGAAAAATCAAGTGGTGGCCTTGATGAAGGGAGACGTTCCAGAGAGGACTTTCATTTCGGAGATAGGGTATATAAGACGATTGCAAAGTGTACTGAACCACCAGTGTTGTGTTATAAGTGCAGCATGTAGGACCATGTGGCCTGGAGTGAATTTTGGTGTCAGTACTGTGGGGGAAAAACATAATTCTCTGGAGTGTGGAAGTAAAATCAAGAGACGAGAAGGTCGACCACATCCTCAGTGGTGAGAAGACAACGTGGAATGATTCTCGGTTAGTAACGACCAACTTTCTAGGAAATATTAAGGCTGACAACAACAAGGAACTTATGGGAAACCTATTGTCATCCCGTCAGATAATGGTCTACAATATGTCTTTAAAGATACAATTTCTCCACTCTCACCTGTTTTGTTTTGTTGTTCCCGCTAACTATGGGGCAGTGAGCGATGATCACGGCGAACGTTTCCATCAAGACTTCGGCGATAGACAAACGGTACCAAGGCAAAGTGAGTTCAGCCATGTTCATGGACTATTGCTGGACGGTAAGAAGAGATGCTCCAGGACTTGTATACAAGCGACAGGCGAAGGTAAGCCAGGGGCTGTACCCTGTGCCACCAGTATCATGTGTAATACATGTAAGTTGTAAGATCATAAATTTTTCTTGGATACCGCACTCACTCGAGAGTCTTCATGATCACTTTCGTGTTCAACGTCCTAAAATCCATAATTGGAAACACGCTTCGTCTCCAAAACATAGAATAAGTCAAGATTTATGGATCAGTGTAATAGCAGGTCTGGCCAAATTACTAATTCTTCGAGAAGTTAACTCAGTATTAATTCATAACGCCATTCTTTCCACAGGTATCTTCTTACCATTCTGAGAACTTTCAGTTATTGTTTAGACTCAGATAAAGTAGTTTAAAAAATCTAAAGACGATGAACATATTCTCGAGCACTTTTAGAAATCGTACATTTTTCTCTAGAGTAAATTTTCCAAATTCCAGTTAGCTGTGAGCGTAAGTCAAAGAGGTTGTTATTACGGTGGATGTGATCAATGGCCAGGTGGACACCGACTCTCGCTCCTTTATATCTTGAGAAAGATTTTGACAGATGAAGCACATACTGCATCAGACCAGCGGGGGAACTCTGTTGAACGTATGTGATACTGTATGTAACATTCTTTGGTCACAGACACAAGACTAGTCATAACACGCACACATTTACAGACTGCGTGCGTTTTTTTCCTACAGACATATAAGGCTTGTGTTCTAGACGTCGCTATTTAAATTCTTGAAACATTTTTCCTAGCAACTTCAATATCATACGTAAAACTAATGGAAACTAAACAACAATTTGGAAATTCGTAGAAACTGATAACCTACTACTTGGGAGAGCTCTTTATTTATATAGTGGCCAGCCACTGTGAAGACATGTACATACCAAACTGTCCTTCACCATGAACGATAACCTCAGTAAGTAGAGATGTGTTCATATATGAAGACAAACATTCACAGATCATAACGCTGAGAACCCCTGACATGTCTCATGATGCACAGTAAATACGGCAGCATGGTGGACGTATACTGCAGTAGTTGTGTATAATGGTAACCATGTACTGTGCTCTGGTGTCAGCAGGATCATGTGTCTTGATGATTAGTTATTCATGTGGCCACGTATCCTGCTCCTACCGTGGTCCTCGAGCTAAATTATCCTGTTGCTTATGCTAACTTTGGCCCTGTACCCTGGTGGCTATGCTTCTTGCATCCCTATGGGAATGCTCTCTGGTGGCCATGCAACTTGGCAAGTATGTATGGTGGTAGGTGTTGATCCTGATGGCTATGTATCCAGGAGGAGGACATGTGTGCAGGTAGCCGTATATCAAGGCTATGTATCGTCGCTGCCACCTCCCACTAACGAGGAGCCGCGACGCCCCCTGGGTTCCAGCGCCGACCATTTGAATGTTAATGGTCAGGAATGAGAAGCACATCCTCTGGCTGAATGTACCACTCCTGGCCTCCGCCGCTTCTGCTGTTGTGCATCGTCTGGTGAGTTGAGTTTCGTATGTGATGATGTTGACGCACCTCATCATTACTGTGAGTCGTGACGACTGTCTGCGTTTGTTGTGATCGTTCCATCCGTGCAGTAGCTGCTCAGCTGTAGTATGTTCGTTATCTAGGATGGTGAAGGTTCATTTTTACAGTTATCGTATTTACTGTGATTAACATATATGATAATTGTATTGCACAGGTGTACTGGGATTATCCAAGGTTATGTAGTGATTGTTTAGTGGTTGTTCTGGTACGACAGGGCTGTTCAATGTGTTATAATCACAGTTGTTCAGATCTTTGTTTAATGAATTTCATCCAATTGTAAATTAAGTTTCATGAGCCAAGTACAGACCCCATACCCTGAGGCGTACGATAGTTTCATCTGATCCGCTGGCAGCAGGCACAACCTGACCAACACCCACCACCTGCACCACAAGCTGTATAACGAATGTTGTGATATCTGTGACTTCGACCTTTGATCTTTGGACTTAACGGTCATTAAGGCATCTCTACAATTTTTAACTTGCGCTTGAAGTGGTTTTGCTGGCGGCTGAAATATCCTAATTGGATATACAGTGAATGGAAGGTGACATGCAGAGATGAGAGGCGGGGTGGATGGACGAGAAATATAGTGACACACACACACACACACACACACACACACATAACCCTACACATCCACTCTGACCATGATGTCTGCCTCATGCGTGACCCACAACCTCCAGTATACGTTATAAACACAACTAAGCCTTTAATCTCTCTCTCACAAATTCACACACAAGAAAAATATTTCCCCGAGCTAACTTAGTCCATCCATCATGCAAATTGCCAACACCAACTCATTTTCCGACCAATTTTCAACAACCACAAATTTTCGTTGATCATTCCAGGTAAATTAAGTGTCATCCTTCCATTACCGAGGCACAGGTGACTGACCACTACACGCTGGCCTGCACAGTTTGCGACTTTAGAGAAACTGCGAAATTTACATGTGATACGAATATTCATATAGTTAATGTGTCCTTGAAGTTCCATACAAACACACACACACACACACACATATATATATATATATATATATATATATATATATATATATATATATATATATATATATATATATATATATATATATATATATATATATATATATATATATACATTGTACAAAGGCAAAGGGGATAAGAGTGAGTGCTCAAATTACAGAGGTATAAGTTTGTTGAGTATTCCTGGTAAATTATATGGGAGGATATTGATTGAGAGGGTGAAGACATGTACAGAGCATCAGATTGGGGAAGAGCAGTGTGGTTTCAGAAGTGGTAGAGGATGTGTGGATCAGGTGTTTGCTCTGAAGAATGTATGTGAGAAATACTTAGAAAAGCAAATGGATTTGTATGTAGCATTTATGGATCTGGAGAAGGCATATGATAGAGTTGATAGAGATGCTCTGTGGAAGGTATTAAGAATATATGGTGTGGGAGGCAAGTTGTTAGAAGCAGTGAAAAGTTTTTATCGAGGATGTAAGGCATGTGTACGTGTAGGAAGAGAAGAAAGTGATTGGTTCTCAGTGAATGTAGGTTTGCGGCAGGGGTGTGTGATGTCTCCATGGTTGTTTAATTTGTTTATGGAAGGGGTGGTTAGGGAGGTGAATGCAAGAGTTTTGGAAAGAGGGGCAAGTATGAAGTCTGTTGGGGATGAGAGAGCTTGGGAAGTGAGTCAGTTGTTGTTCGCTGATGATACAGCGCTGGTGGCTGATTCATGTGAGAAACTGCAGAAGCTGGTGACTGAGTTTGGTAAAGTGTGTGAAAGAAGAAAGTTAAAAGTAAATGTGAATAAGAGCAAGGTTATTAGGTACAGTAGGGTTGAGGGTCAAGTCAATTGGGAGGTGAGTTTGAATGGAGAAAAACTGGAGGAAGTGAAGTGTTTTAGATATCTGGGAGTGGATCTGGCAGCGGATGGAACCATGGAAGCGGAAGTGGATCATAGGGTAGGGGAGGGGGCGAAAATTCTGGGAGCCTTGAAGAATGTGTGGAAGTCGAGAACATTATCTCGGAGAGCAAAAATGGGTATGTTTGAAGGAATAGTGGTTCCAACAATGTTGTATGGTTGCGAGGCGTGGGCTATGGATAGAGTTGTGCGCAGGAGGATGGATGTGCTGGAAATGAGATGTTTGAGGACAATGTGTGGTGTGAGGTGGTTTGATCGAGTGAGTAACGTAAGGGTAAGAGAGATGTGTGGAAATAAAAAGAGCGTGGTTGAGAGAGCAGAAGAGGGTGTTTTGAAATGGTTCGGGCACATGGAGAGAATGAGTGAGGAAAGATTGACCAAGAGGATATATGTGTCGGAGGTGGAGGGAACGAGGAGAAGAGGGAGACCAAATTGGAGGTGGAAAGATGGAGTGAAAAAGATTTTGTGTGATCGGGGCCTGAACATGCAGGAGGGTGAAAGGAGGGCAAGGAATAGAGTGAATTGGAGCGATGTGGTATACCGGGGTTGACGTGCTGTCAGTGGATTGAATCAAGGCATGTGAAGCGTCTGGGGTAAACCATGGAAAGCTGTGTAGGTATGTATATTTGCGTGTGTGGACGTATGTATATACATGTGTATGGGGGTGGGTTGGGCCATTTCTTTCGTCTGTTTCCTTGCGCTACCTCGCAAACGCGGGAGACAGCGACAAAGCAAAAAAAAAAAAAAAAAATATATATATATATATATATATGATTTCATCATTGTGCGCCTAGGAGTTGAACCCGGGTCTCCGAGAAATGTAAGCGGGCAGCGTAACCACTTGACCACCGATAGGCTACATCCTATCTCTATGGAACTGCTATCTACAGCTCCAGGGCTCCGCCCACTCACTGTGGGCCTGTAGGGGAAGACTAGCCGCCCACACTCTGGTCAACTGACAGGCATATGGAGTATGTTTACATTACAAATGTAAATCAATGTAAACAATTTTATCATCGCTCGCCTGGGAGGACTGACTGTCCATTTTTTTCATTCTTTTTACATAACTCTTTCATGGTCAGTCGGTCCATTTACTCTGAGAAAACTCTCTAACTCTGGCCTCCATTTGTGACACAGAACCTGTTGATCCCATCTCCTTACGTCTCTGGTGCACCTCGACATAGAATAAGTTTCCTCTTTGTATTAAGATGTGTCAGTATGTGATTCATTGTTCATCCTGGTCAACTTCTTTCCTTACAAACTGGAGTTTAGTCTGTCATATTCCAGTAATGGTTTCCTGAGGCACATGCCGGGTAAACCTCCCGCTACCAGTAAGGATTGATTATAACTAACTTTCCAGACCCTATGATCCTGGCATCCAAGTTCCTCTTGCTTCACTACAATACACGAAATTCACATTTCGTATTTCCTCCTATATAACCATATATTTAGAAAGTTTCTCATTTTCTTTCCTGACGGGGTTTTGGTGCCCTGGTATCTCTCTGATCTTCTTAAACCTTTTTTGCCCACTTCTCCTGCAGAGGTCCAGGCAGGTCCTTGGTGTTGTCCCCAGCTCAGCTCCTCTCAGTCAGTACATTAAGTCTTGCGTATAATCATTTCATCCAAGACTTGATTCAACTTACCTCCGTACTGTGGTGGTACTTGGTCTTGATATAAGAGATCCACATTATGTTATTTCCAGCATTTGTAAAACACTGAAGTTCCTGTCGGCCATCACGTAGTTGCTTCATTCCTCTGGGTCAATAGTCTTAGTTACTGACATACCAGTGTATTTATTGTACATGTGAAGCTAAGTTTGATTAATATTCATACACTGGTCTGATACAAATTTACAGTATGTTTCTTTATCTGTAATTGCTTTCGTAAAAGAAGAAATTACATAAACATGTCGAAATATAAAAATTTTTTGCCAGTTTTGGTAAACCATCATTTCGTTTCACTCTGTATGTTCAGATCTGTGAGAACGGTTTCCTGATTGATCTTTCACCAAAGACGAAGCTTTCTCTTACTTAATCTCCAGATGATCTATTTCACTCACACTAGGACCTTTCCTCTGAGCTCCTGCATCAGACTGAAAGACGTTATTTTATTCTAGATCAGAATTCCCAGAAGTAGTGCATATGGGATGGGTCAGTGAAGTGAGGTTTGTTGTGGTTTTCAGTTGTCGTTCACGTTTAGTGAGAATTATGAAAAAGATGAGTCCACAGTAGACCTTATGACCATTCACAGGAGCAATACCTATCCGTTAACCACTGTCTGACCAGAGGAAACATATGCCTCCAGCATCCAAGTAGCTTCTCATTTCTGCTCCTAGCAATCCAGAATGTGTGTCAACACAAAATGTCATAATGTACTCCATCTGTTTATCCATGAACAGATAATAGTTTTACCATTCTTTTCTTCTTTATTTTTGTTCTTGTCAAATCCAGGTATCTTTTTTCTCTGTCATATAATCAATTTCTCATGTCTCAGATTCGTGGACATTTTCAGCAAAAATGTTCTCATATTGAATTTTGTTATAAAACGATTACGCATCATCATCCATCAAGTTACTACAAAATATGGGGCAAGTTATGAACCTATAAAGGCTTTACTTAAACAACACAACGAGCTAGCCACAACCCTCACTAAGTCAACACAACAAAGTAGCCATAACCCTCACTAAATCATCACAACAAAGCAGCCACAACCCTCACTAAGTCAACACAACAAGGTAGCCACAACCCTCACTAAGTCAACACAACAAGGTAGCCACAACCTTCATTAGATCAACACAACAAGGTAGCCACAACCCTCACTAAGTCAACACAACAAGGTAGCCACAACCCTCACTAAGTCAACACAACAAGGTAGCCACAACCCTCACTAAGTCAACACAACAAGGTAGCCACAACCCTCACTAAGTCAACACAACAAGGTAGCCACAACCCTCACTAAGTCAACACAACAAGGTAGCCACAACCTTCATTAGATCAACACAACAAGATAGCCACAACCTTCATTAGATCAACACAACAAGATAGCCACAACCTTCATTAGATCAACACAACAAGGTAGCCACAACCCTCAC
>NW_027264424.1:0-5930 GCF_036320965.1 Panulirus ornatus | reverse complement strand
TAAAGGTTAAGGGATTATGAGAGTCGTTAGCAAGGACATTAGGAACGTGTACATAACCTCACAATAAAAATTTAATCCTTGGTGTGACAATAGTTGTGTCATGATTGTGTCTCCTTCCAGCGGATTCGAACCAGCGACCTAGGAATGTCTGTTTAAGATTCAACTACGTCCATAGTTATACCAACTGAGCTATCGAAAATAAAGGGTTTTGGATTGATGATACGTGGGATATTGGGGCTGGGAGGGCTGAAGGGGGTGGTCACGGTTCATGGGGATGAGGTAAGTAGGACAGTTTGCACGACACTTGTGTGGAAACTGTCAGATCTTGGTGTTGCCTGAGTCAGGAGTAGTGGGAGGATTTGTGAAGGTGCCGAGTGGCTTGTAATGGAGGAATTATGTGTGTGTGTGTTCTCGGTGTTTTTGATCTTCATGACGGTTCACACGTAACTCCTTTACTTATTTACTTTGATATTTCGTATTTCACTGGTCCTGATGGTATAACACCTTCAGGGTTCTGGACTCCCACCTCGGTGGCATAAATATTGCTCTACTAGCCCTCTTTTTCGCCAACGTCTCTTCTCAAGTATAAATCTAGTCCCTTCCGTGCACCAGAATTGGCACATGTATTATCTATTCAGTTCCAAAGCCAAGCTGTCTGATAGGCCTTTTATGACTGGTGTATAGTGTATTTCTTCCCTGCTATTCTGCTGTGGTTGTAATTCTCTTGAGGTTATCAGGTCTAATCTGCATATTTCTGACGTCTAGAACAATACGTGAAGTGCCTAATGTAACGGTTGATGTGAAATGACACTGTGGCTTTTGGTGGTGTATTCCAGCTCCATGACACTTGTTCGGGTGGATACATTTTATGATGGCACTGTCCATGTCTCCTTTGGCTTATATATTCTTTGGTACAGTTTGTTGTAAAGTTGAGGCCTGTGTGGAGTCGAGCGGTGTGGTTCGTCTACAAATTATTACTGGGCAAGATTTTTTTTGCCCAGTCGTAGGTGTCGTTTGTCTTTAAAAGAAAATTGTCTGAGCTTCAAGTAGTCATAATAATCTATACCAATATCTTATACATTATTTTTTACATATTCGCCATTTCTTGCATTACAATGTTTTTGCATTAAGTCAGAGGACTGGGCCTTGAAGGGAAAATCCTCACTTGGCCACAGGGTCAATTAATTCTCTCTACCTTAGGACTTTGCCAGTCTGTCACAATGCCTTTTTAAAACGTCTTTGAGTCCCCAAATATAGTGATTCCCTGCTGGCGTTTTCCGTCTTTAACGTCATTGGTTGGAGATGTTTGAAGGGGAAATTAACTATTTGTGTCTGTAGGAAAATTGGAGGCAGGAGGAATCACTGTAACTACAGTTGAAACAACCGTGATCTAGTGACCACCGTAACGTGTTTCGAATGGCCTATGAATATGGAACATTAATGGACTGCAATTCTGGCCCAATGGCGGGTGGGGGGGCTGTGGTTCAGTATTTGATGACAATTAACTCATCCCAACATACATACAACCTGCGTTTGTCTTTCTTAAGGTCAACGTACTTTGTGTATTTTTTTTTTTTTGGTTTGATACAGGGTCACCAGTGAGGCCCTTCACCAATTGGCTCAGGGTGGCTACTGTGTGTATATTTGGACACATTACTATATCACGTTCAAACTTCGGATTGCTGTTCTAGGTGTTACATTATCATCATTTTTAGTATTACTATTTAATTAGTAGTAGTAGAAGTAGTAGTAGTAGTTTTGTTAGTAGTAAGTTGTAAGGAGTAGTAGTAGTAGTAGTGATAGTGATTGTATTGTCATATTACAAGTTGTACTAGTTGTAAATAGGGTAGTACTAACAATAATGATATATATCATTATTATTACTAAGTAGTAGTGTAGTAGTAGTAGTTGTAGTAGTAGTAGTAGTTATGTAGTAGGTGGTATTGAGTAAGTAGTAGTTAGTAGATAGTAGTAGTAGTATTAGTGTAGATGATAGTTATTAGTCCTATTACTAGTTTGTATTAGTTGTAATAGTGTAGTATAACAATAATGATAATATCATTATTATTTATAGTAAGTAGTAGTAGTACGTAGTAGTAGTAGTAGTAGTAGTTAGTAGTAGTAGTAGTAGTAGTAGTGGTAGTCGTAGTAAGTATTAGTAGTAGGTAGTAGTAGTTGGTAGTAGTAGTAGTAGGTGTAGTGTAGTAGTAGTAGTAGTAGTAGTAGTAGTAGCACGTTGTAGTAGTTTGTAGTAGTAGTAGTGATTAGTATTAGTGTATTACTAGTTGTAATAGTTGTAATAGTGGTGTTACTAACAATAATGTTAATATTATCATTATTATTATCTAGAAGTAGTAGTAGTAATAGTAGTTGGTGTAGCAGTAGTAGTAGTAGTAGTAGTGGTAGTAGTAATATAGAAGTTAGTAGTAGTAAGAGTGGTAGTTGTAGTAGTAGTAGTAGTGTAGTAGTTGTGTAGGAGTTAGTGTCAGTAGTAGTGTAGTAGTAGTGATAGTTCTGGTCATATAATAGTTGTTATAGTTGTAATAGTGGTTGTACTAACAATAATGATATATTGTATCATTATCATTACTAGGATAGTAGTAGTGTAATAGTAGTAGTAGTAGTAGTAGTAGTGAGTAGTGTTAGTAAGTAGTAGTAGTAGTAGTGATAGTGATAGTATTAGTTCATATTACTCGTTGATTAATAGTTGTAATAGTGGTAGTACTAACAATAAAGATAATATTTCCATTTTTATTACTTGAAGTTAGTAAGTAGTAATCGTAGTAGTAGTAGTAGTAGTAGTAGTATGTAGTAGTAGTTAGTAGTAGTAGTAGTAGTGATAGTGCTTGTATTAGTCCTTATTACTAGTTGTAATAGTTGTATTCGTGGTAGTAACTAAACAATAAGATTAGATTATCATATGATTTCTAGGAAGTAGTAGTTGTAATAGTAGTAGAAGTAGTAGTAGTAGTAGTAGTAGTAGTGGTTGTAGTAGTAGTGATTAGTGATCGTAGTAGTCATATTACTAGTATGTCTATATAGTTGTAATAGTGGTAGTACTAACAATAATGATAAGATTATCATTATTATTCTACTAGAAGTAGTAAGTTGTAATAGTAGTAGTAGTAGTAGTAGTAGTAGTAGTAGTAGTAGTTCGTATTGGTTCGTAGTAGGTAGTGTTGTAGTAGGAGTAGTGCTAGTATTAGTTCATAATACTAGTTTGTAATTAGTTGTAATAGTGGTAGGATAACAATAATGATAATATTTCATTTATCATTACTAGAAGTAGTAGTAGTATATCAGTAGTAGTAGTAGTAATAGTATAGTAGTAGTAGTAGTAGTAGTTAGTAGTAGTAGTTGTGGTGTAGTATGTTGTAGTAGTTGTAGTTGGTAGTAGTAGTAGTGATAGTATTAGTATATACTAGTAGTAATAGTTGTAATAGTGGTGTACTAACAATATTGATAATATTATCTATTATCTTACTAGAAGTTGTGAGTAATAGTAGTAGTAGTAGTTGTTAGTAGTAGTAGTAGTTGTAGTAGTAGTAGTAAGTAGTTGTAGTAGTGATAGTGATAGTATTAGTCATATTACTAGTGTTAATAGTAGTTAATAGTGGTAGTTACTAACATTAAAGATAATATTTATTCATTATTATTCGACTAGAAAGAGGTAGTAGTAGTAATAGTAGTAGAAGTAGTAGTAGTAGATTAGTAGTTAGTAGTAGTAGTAGTAGTATGTAGTAGTGTGATAGTGATAGTATTTGGTCACTATTCCCACTAGTTGTAATAGTTGTAAATAGTGGTTTAGTAATAACAAATAAAAGATATATTATCATTAATTATTACTAGATAAGATGTAGTTAGTAATTAGTAGTAGAAGTAGTAGTAGTAGTAGTAGTAGTAGTAGAAAACTTGTAGGGATGGTGTAGATAGTTTGTCAATGTAGTAGTAGTGATAGGTGATAGTATTAGTTCATTAATTACTAGTTGTAATAGTTGTAATAGTGGTTAGTACTAACAATAAAGATAATATATCTCATTATTATTACTAGATAGTATAGTAGTAATTAGTAGTGATGTTTAGTAGTAGTAAGTAGTGTAGTAGTAGTAGTAGTAGTTGTAGTGATAGTGATCGTATTAGTCATTTTACTAGTTGTAATTAGTTGTTGATTAGTGGTAGTACTTAACAATAAAGATAATATTAATCATTATTATTACTAGAAGTTTAGTAGTAGTTATAGTTAGTTAGGAAGTAGTAGTAGTAGTAGTAAGTTGTAGTTGTTTAGTAAGTTAGTAGTAGTAGTAGTAGTAGGTAGTATTAGTTAGTAGTGATTGTGATAGTATTAGTCATATTACTAGTGGTAAAATAGTTGGTAATAGTGGTGTAATAACATAAAGCATAATATTATCATTATTATTACTAGTAGTGTAGTTAGTAATAGGTAGAGTAGTAGTAGTAGTCGTTAGTAGTAGTAGTAGTAGTAGTAGTAGTTGTAGTAGTAGTTGTGATAGTGATAGTATTAGTCATATTACTAGTTGAATAGTTTTGTAAATAGTGGTATGTATAAACAATAATGAAATATTATCTTATTATTACTAGAAGTAGTCTAGTGTAATAGTAGTAGTAGTAGTTGTCAGTAGTCAGTAGTAGTAGTAGTTGTAGTAGTAGTAGTTGTAGTTGTAGTAGTGATTAGTGATTGTATTAGTCATATTTAATTGTTGTAATAGTGTAATTGTGGTCAGTACTAACAATAATAGTTATATACTTATCATTATTATTACTAGAAGTAGTAGTGTAATAGTAGTAGTAGTAGAGTAGTTGTATGTTACTGTAGTTTAGTAGTAGTTAGTGGTTGTAGTGTGTGATAGTGATAGTTTAGTCATATTAATAGTTGTAATAGTTGTATTAGTGGTAGTACTAACTTAATGATAACATTATCATTATTATTACTAGAAGTAGTAGTAGTAATAGTAGTAGTAGTAGTAATATTTAGTAGTTGTTGTCCGTGTCGTAGTAGTAGTAGTATAGTAGTGATAGTGATTGTTATTAGTCATATTACTAGTTGTAATAGTGGTAATAGTGGTAGTACTAACAATAATGATAATATTATCATTATTATTACTAGAAGTAGTAGTAGTAATAGTAGTAGTAGTAGTAGTAGTAGTAGTAGTAGTAGTAGTAGTAGTGGTAGTAGTAGTAGTGATAGTGATAGTATTAGTCATATTACTAGTTGTAATAGTTGTAATAGTGGTAGTACTAACAATATTGATAAACATTATCCATTATTACTAGTTTAGTTGTCGTAGTATTAGTAGTAGTTGTAATAGTGGTAGTGTATATAGTTGTGTTAATAGTGGAGTACTA
Source organism: Panulirus ornatus (assembly GCF_036320965.1). Taxonomy (NCBI): domain Eukaryota; kingdom Metazoa; phylum Arthropoda; class Malacostraca; order Decapoda; family Palinuridae; genus Panulirus; species Panulirus ornatus. Next base: position 566 of record NW_027264424.1, on the reverse strand, counting down.
ACAATAATGATTAATATCATCATTATTCCTTAGTACTAGTAAGTAGTGTTGTAGTAGTAATAGTGGTAGTTTAATAATGTTAGTAGTTTAGTAGTAGTTAGTAGTTGTTATAGTGGTACATACTAAACAAATACTAAGCAATAGTTTCCTAGAAGGACAGTGATACAAATTACTTGTATATCAGTTCAGATGTTTTCAAACAATCTTTTTAATTCGTACGTCCCGAGCAGGCTCCTGCCGGGCTGGTACTTGGTTGTGTTAGTCACGTTTTTTGGAAATGAATGACGTAATTGCATGTGTTTGTAGACATCGATGGGCGCAGGTAGGCAGCGAATCGGAGTGGTTGTCTCCATAATCTCCAAGGTCGTGAGTTCGTCATCATCGGGGCAGAAATTTTGTCATACACCATCTAAACACATGCGAATGAGGTGTAAGGTATTTGAATCGAAGGACTTGGATGTTTGAAAAGTATGCAAGCTAGATTTTAATGTCTGTGCGTGATAGCATGAGGATATTAAGGACTCTAGTTTCACTTCATTTAAATATTTAGGATTTTGTGAAATGCT
>NW_027264423.1:0-6640 GCF_036320965.1 Panulirus ornatus | reverse complement strand
AAATTGGAGGTGGAGGGATGGAGTGAAGAGATCTTGAGTGGTCGGGGCCTGAAACATGCGGGAGGGTGGGGGGAGGGCGGGTAATAGAGCGAATTGGATCGATGTGGTGTACCGAGGTTCCCCAGATGTGCTGTCAGTGGATTGAATCAGGGCCTTCGCGAAGTTGTCTGGGGTTTTTGGTTAAAACATGGAAACTGTGGGAGCGTATGTATATTGACATGTGTGGAACGTATGTATACATGTGTATGGGGGGGGGTTGGGCATTTCTTTCGTCTGTTTACCTTGCGCTACCTCGCAAACGCGGGAGACAGCGACAAAGTATATTATACTATATGAAATGTAGGTTTGCAGGCAGGGGGTGTGTGATGTCTCCATGGTTGTTTAATTTGTTTGTGGATGGGGTTGTTGTTAGGGAGGTGAATGCTAAGAGTTTTGGAAAGAGGGGCAAAAATAGAAGTCTGTTGTGGATGAGAGAGCTTGGGAAGGGGGTCAGTTGTTGTTCGCTGATGATACATTGCTGGGTGGCTGATTCATGTGAGAAAACTGCAGAACAAGCTGGTGACTGAGTTTGGTAAAGTGTGTGAAGAAGAAAGTTAAGGAGTAAATGTGATAAGGCAAGGATATTAGGTACAGTAGGGTTGGAGGGTCAAGTCAATTGGAGGTAGGTTGAATGGAGCAAAACTGAAGGAATAGTAAAGTGTTTTAGGTATCTGGCGAAGTGGATCTGGCAGCGGATGGAAAACATGGGAAGCGGGAAAGTGAATCATAGGGTGGGGGAGGGTGGGAAAATCTGGGAGCCTTCAAGAATGTGTGGATTGGAAGTCGAGAACATTATCTCTTAACATAAGGAAAGCAAAAATGGGTATGTTTGAAGGAATAGTGGTTCCAACAATGTTGTATGGATGCTGACTAGGGTTGTGGGCTATGTATAGAGTTGTGCGCAGGGTGAGGGTGGATGTGCTGAAATGATGATGTTGAGACAATGTGTTGTGTGAGGTGGTTTGATCATGTAAGTAATGTAAGGGTAAGAGATATGTGGTGGAAATAAAAAGAGGTGGTTTGAGAGAGCAGAAGAGGTGTTTTGGAAAATGGTATGGTCACATGGAGAGAAATGAAGTGAGGAGGAAGATTGACCAAGAGGAATATATGTGTCGGAGGTGTGAGGGATCGAGGTGAAGTCTGGGAGACTAAATTGGAGGTGGAAAGATGGGAGTGAAAAAAGATTTTGAGTGATTCATGGCCTGAACATGCAGGAGGTGAAAGGCAGGAAGGAATAGAGTGAATTGGAATCGATGTCGGTATACCGGGGTTGACGTGCTGTCAGTGGATTGAATCAGGGGCTGTGAAGCATCTGGGGTAAACCATGGAAAGCTTGTGGGGCCAGGATTGTGGAAAGGGTAGCTGTGGTTTTGATGATTATTGCATGACTGCTAGAGATTGAGTTACGATGACGGAATGAGGCCTTTTGTTGTCTTTCTAGCGCTACCAGCACATATGAGGGGGGGCGGGAGGGGGAATGGTATTCATGTTTGGCGGAGTGGCGTTGGGAATGAATAAAGCTGACAGTTTGGTGAATTGTGTGCATGGGTATTATGTATGTGTCTGTATATGTGATATGTATCGTGTAACATCGAGATGTTTTCTGGTATGTTATTTCGTGTGTGGATACTATGTGTTGTATATTTCATGTGTATGGGGGTGGGTTGGCCATTTCTTTCTGTATGTTTCCTTGCCGCTACCTCGCAATGCGGAGACAGCGACAAAGCAAAATAAATAAATAATAAAATAATTTTTAATTAGTCCCTGGGGTGTAGGGGAGAAAGAATACTTCCCACGTTATTCCCTGGTGAATAGAAGGCAACTTAAAGGGGACGGGTAGCGGGTGGCTGGAAAATCCTCCCCTCTCTTTTTTAATTGTACAAAAGAAGGGAACAGAGAAGGGGCCTAGTGAGGATATTCCATCAGAGGCTCAGTCCTTCATCTTAACGCTACCTCGCTAACGTGGGAAATGGCAAGTAGTTATGAACAAATATATCTCCTACTTACATATGTATACTATGTATATCTCTCTTTTTTAAACAGGTATTACCAATCACCTAGGAGTCCTTGTTTCCGCACATAAATCTACAAAACTCTTCTTCTATTACCCATTTACAGCACTGAAAAACATGTATACCAATTATTCCCTCAACTGCCGCATTACTCACTTTTGCATTCAAATCACCCATAATATAACACAGTCTCGCATTTCTAAACCACTAACACCACTCATTCAGCTGCTCCCAAAACACTTGCCTCTCATGTTCGTTTTTCTCATCCAGGTACTAAGCACCAATAATCAACATTCTCTCTCCATCAACTTTCGTTTTACCTTATCAACCTAGTGTTTACTTTGGTACCTTCTGTCACATACTCCCACCACTCCCTGATTCAGGAGTAGTGCTACTCCTTACCTTGCTCTTGTCCTCTCACTACACCCCTGACTTTACTCCCCAAAGACATTCCAAACCAATCTTCCCCTTTACCCTGAGCTTGTTCTCAGAGCCAAAACATCCAGGTTCCTTCCTCAAACATACTACCTATCTCTCCTTTTTTACTTGTTTGGTTACATCCACACACATTTATGACACCCCATATCTGAGCCTTCGAGGAGGATGAGCCCTACCCGCGTGACTCCGTCTTCTGTTTCTCCTTATAGAAAGTTAAATACAAGGAAAGGGGAGGGTTTCTAGTTACCCGCTCCCGTCCCCTTTAGTCGCCTTCTATGACACGTGAGGAATGCATGTGAAGTATTCTTTCTCCCCTACTCCCTAGGCCAAAAATTGTTATTGGATTACATGTTAAATGATAGGCGCGCGAAAAGAGAGACTTTGGGATGTTAGTGTGCTGAGAGGTGCAACTGGGGGATGTATGGATCATTATCTTGTGGAGTGAAGGTGAAGTTTGTAGGGGTTTTCAGAAAAGAAGAGAGAATTTTGGGGTGAAGAGAGTGGTGAGAGTAAGTGAGCTTGGGAAGGAGACTTGTGTGAGGAAGACCAGGATGAGACTGAGTACAGAATGAAAAGGTGGGAGAACAAAGGAGGTAAGGGGAGTGTGGGAAGAAAATGGGATGTATTTAGGGAAGCAGTGTTGGCATTGTGCAAATGCAAAAGATGCTTGGGGTATGAGCAAGCGTGGGAGGTAGGGCAGATTAGAAGGGGAGTGATTGGTGGGATGAAGAAAGTAAGATTATCAGTGAAGAGAAAGAGGGATGCATTTGGACGATTTTTGCTGGGAAATAATAGCAAATGCGTGGACGATGTATAAAGAAAAGAGGGCCAGGAGGTCAAGAGAAAGGTTGCAAGAGTGAAAAAGAGGACAAATGAGAGTTGGGGTGAGAGAGTATATTAAATTCTATGGGGAGAATAAAAAGATGTTTTGGAAAAGGAGGTAAATAAAGTGCGAAAGACAAGGGAACAAATGGGAACTCAGTGAAGGGGGCAAATGGGGAGCGTGTATCAAGTAGTGGTGATGTGAGGAGATGGAGTGTGAGCATTTTGAAGGTTTGGTGGAAATGAGTTTGATGATAGAGTGGCAGAATATAAGGAGTTTTGGTTGATGGTGTGTGCAAGGTGGTGAGGGTTTAGGGAAAAAGATTTGGTAAACAGAGTAGAGGTAGTAAAGCTTTGAGGAAGATTGAAAGCAGGAAAGCCAGTGGGATTGTTGGTATTGCTGGGTTAATTTATTAAATAAAGGGGGTGACTCGTAATTGATGATGGTGGTAAAGGTTTTATTTAATGTATGTATGATTCATGGTGAGGTGCCTGAGGATTGGCGGAATGCTTGCATAGTGCATGTACAAAGGCAAAGGGAACAAAGGTGAGTGCTTCAATTACAGAGGTATAAGTTTGTTGAGTATTCCTTGGTAAATTATATGGGAGGGTATTATTGAGAGGGTGAAGGCATGTTACAGTAGAATCAGATCTGGGAGAGGCAGTGTGGTTTCAGAATAGAAAGTTGGTAGGAGTAGCGGATGTGTGGATCAGGTGTTTGCTTTGAAGAATGTATGTGGAAAAATTAGAAAGCAAATGGATTTGTATGTAGCATGTATGGATTGGAGATGGCATATGATAAGAGTTGATAAGAGATGGTCTGTGGAAGGTATTAAGGAATATATAGTGTGTGAGGCAAGTTGTTAGAAGGGCAGTCGAAAATTTTTCATCGAGGATGTAAGGCATTGTAAGTGTAGGCTGGAGAGGGAAGTGAATGGTTCTCAGTGAATGTAGGTTTGCAGAAGGGTGTGTTTGTGGATGTCTCCATGTTGTATTCTTTAATACTGTTTTTGGGATGGGGTTGTTAGGGAGATGAATGCAAAAGTTTTGGAAGAGGGGCAATGTATGCCAGTCTGTTGTTGTATGAGAGAGCTTGGGAAGTGAGTCAGTTGTTGTTGTTCACTGATGATGCAGCCCACTGTGGCTGAATCTATGTGAGAACTGCAGAAGCTGGAGACTGAGTTTGGTAAAGTGTGTGAAAGAAGAGAAAGAAAGCTGAGAATAATGTGAATAAGAGCTTAGTAGAGGAGGTTATTGGTACAGTAGGGGTTGGGGTCATGTGATTTGGGGAGGTAGTTGTGAATGGAGAAAAAAACGGGAGGAAGTGAAGTGTTTTAGATATTTGGGAGTGGATTTGGAGCGGATGGAACCATGGAAGCAGAAGTGAAGTCATAGGGTGGGGGAGGGGCAAAGTTTCTGGGAGCCTTGACAGAATGTGTGGAAGTCGAGAACATTATCTTGAAAGCAAAAAAAAATGGGTATGTTTGAAGGCATAGTGAATCCAACAATGTTGTATTGCTGCGAGGTGTGGGCTCTGGATAGATATGTGCAGAGGAGGTGTGGATGTGCTGGAAATGAGGTGTTTGAGGACAATATGTGGTGCTGAGGTGGTTGATCAAGTAAGTAATGTAAGGGTATAAGAGAGATGCTTGTAGGTAATAAAAAGAATGTGGTTGAGAGAGCAGAAGAGGGTGTTTTTTTGAAATTGGTTTGTCACATGGAGAGAATGAGTAGAGGAAAAATGGACCAAGAGGATTATATGTGTCGAAGGTGGAGGGAACGAGGAGAAGTGGGAGATAAATTGGAGGTGGAAAGATAGAGTGAAAAAGATTTTTAAGTGATCAGGCCATACACATGCAGGAGGGTGAAAGGTGTGCAAGGAATAGAGTGATTGGAACGATTGTGAGTATACCTGGGGTCGAGTGCTGTCAATGGATTGAAGCAGGGCTTGTGAAGCATTGGGGGTAAACCATGGAAAGTTTCAGTGGGCGCTGGATGTGGAAAGGGAGCTGGGTTTCTGGTGCATTATTTACATGACAGGCTAGAGATTGAGTGTGAAACGAATGGGGGCATTGTTATGTTTCTAGCGTTTACCTCAGCACCACATGAGGGGGGAGGGGGTTGTTATTTCCTATGTGTGTGCGGAGGTGGTGATGGGAAATATAAGGCAGACAGCATTGAATTGTGTTACATGTGCATATATGTACATGTCTTTGTGTGGCTATATATATAATGTCTAGGTTGAGATGCATAGGAATGTATATTTGCAGTGTGTGGCGTGTAAGTATACACATGTGTATGAGGTTGGTTGGGTCATTATTTCGTCTGTTTCCTTACGTTTACCTTGCTAACCGCGGGATGACAGCGACAAAGCAAATGATAATAAATAAATATATATATATCTGGGAGTGGTCTGGCAGAGGAATGGAACCATGGAAGCAAGAAGTGAATATAGGGTGGGGGAGGGGGCGAAAATTCCTGGGAGCCTAGAGAATGTGTGGAAGTTGAGGGAACATTATCCTACGAAAGCAAAAATGGGTATGTTTGAAGGAATAGTGGTTCAAACAATGTTGTATGGTTGCGAGGGAGTGGGTATGGATTGAGTTGTGCGCCGGAGGGTGATGTGCTGGAAATGCGATGTTTGAGGAACAATATATTGGGTGAGGTGGTTTGCACATGTAAGTAATTTAAGGGTAAGATAGCTGTGGGAAAAAAAGAGGCATGGTTGAGAGAGCAGAAGAGGGTGTTTGTGAAAAGGTTTGGGCACATGGAGAGAATAGTGGGAAGATTTGACCAGGAGGATATATGTTTCAGAGTGGAGGGGAGCGAGGAGAGTGGGAAGACCAAATTGGAGGTGGAAAGATGGAGTGAAAAAGATTTTGAGTGATCGGGGCCGAACATTCAGGAGGGTGAAAGGCGGGCAAGGAATAGAATGAATTGGGTTGATTGGTTACCTGGGGCGACATGCTGTCACATGGATTGAACCAGGGCTGGTGAAGCTGGGTAGATATTGGGGTAAACCATGGAATGTTGTGTGGGGCCGGATGGGGAAAGGGAGCTGTGGTTTAGGCATTATTGCATGAAAGCTAGAGAATGAATGTGAACGATGAGGCCTTTGTTGTTTTTCCTAGTTGATACCTCGCACACATGATGGGGGAGGGGGATTTTATTCATGTGTGGGAGGTGGGGATGGGAATGAATAAGGCAGGACAGTGTGAATTGTGTGCATATGTATATATGTATATGTCTGTGTGTATATATATTTGTACATTTAGATGTAGGGTATGTTATATTTGCGTGTGTGGAGTGTATGTATATACATGTGTATG
>NW_027264422.1:0-6972 GCF_036320965.1 Panulirus ornatus | reverse complement strand
GGTTTTATACTTTCTGTACCTCCAGGTTAATACTTTGCTGTACCACGATGTGTTGTGCCCTGCTGTTCCTCCAGTTGTCTTCGACTGTAACTCCATGGCTGTTTTCTGCTGCATCTACAGGTTTTTTTTTCTCCTGTACTTCCATGTTGTCTGCTGCTGTTAAATCTCCAGTTGTTTTCGCGGCATCTACAGGATTTCTTCCTCTGTACTCCATGTTGTCTGCTACTGTACTTCCATGTTGTTTCTGCGTACTCCAGGTATTTTCTGGCTATATTTTAGGTTGTGCTCTGCTGTTCCTCCAGGTTTGTCTTACTCTACCTCAAGGTTATCTTCTGCTGTACCTTCAAGCTGTTTGATTCCACCTTCTGTTGTATTCTGGGTATCCTCTCGGATGTCCTTATGCGTACCTCCAGGTTATCGTTCCTGCGGTACCTTCAGCTGTTATGCTTCAACATCCAGTTTTTTTCTGCTGCATTTCCAGGTTGTCTTCTTGTTCACCTCCAGGTTGTCTTCTGATGCATATACAGTTGTCTTCTGCTGTACCTCCAGGTTGTCTCTGCTGTACCACCAGGTTGTCATCTGCTTGTACCTCCTGGTTGTCCTTCTGCTGTACCTCCCCCCCCCAGGTTGTCTCTGCTGTACCTCCAGGTTGTCTTCTGCTGTACCTCCAGGTTTCTTCTCTGTACCTCAGGTTGTCTTTCTGCGTACCTCACAGGTTGTCTTCTGCCTGTACCTCCCGGATTCTTGCTGTACCTCCGTTTCTTCATGCTGTACCTCCAGGTTGGTCTTCTGCTTTACCTCCAGGTTGTCTTCTGCTCTACCTCACAGGTTGCTTCTGCTCTACCTCCAGGTTGTCTTCTCCTGCATCTCCAGGCTGTCTTCTGCTGTAACCCCGGGTTGACTCTTCTGTACTCCAGTTGTCCTCTGCTGTACATCCAGGTTCTCTTCCTGCTGCACTCTCAGGTCATTTCCTGAACCTCCAGTCGTCCTCCTGCACTTCCAGGTGTCTTACGTTGTACCCCAAAGTGTCCTTTGTTGTACATAAAGTGGTTTTCTGTTGTACTGCGTTTTGTCTCTGCACCTCCAAGGTTGTCTTCTCCTACACTTCAGGTTGTTTTGCTGTATTCCAGCTTGTCTGCTGCTGTACCTCCGGTTGTCCTCTGCTCCACCTTCAGGTTGTTTCTGCTACACTTACAGGTTTTATACTGCTGTCTCCAGCTCTTCCTTACTTCCTGTACCTCCAGGTTGTCTTTTGATTACAGCTCCAGGCTGTCTTCTGGTGTAATTCCAGGTTTTCTTCTGCTCCAACTCAGGTATCATTTGTCACTTACAGGTTGTATGCTGCTGTACCTCAAGTTATCTTCAGCTGGGCATCCAGGTTGTGCTCTGCCTGTAACTCCATGTTGTCTTCCGCTGTACCTCGGGGTTATCTTATGCTGTACCTCCAGGTTGTGCTCTGCTGTTCCTCCTGGTTGTCTTATATGTACCTCATGGATGTCTTCTGCTGTACCTCCAGATTGTCTTCTGCTGTACCTCATAGGTTATCTTCTTGCTGTACCTTTAAAACTTTTGCTTCACATCAAGTTTTTTTTTTCCTGCTCACCTCCAGGTTGTCTTATGCTGCACCTACCACGTTGTTGCTGCTGTACTCCAGGTATTGTCAATGCTTCACCTACAGGATTGTTTCTTCTGCTGTACTTCCTACTTGTCTGCTGACTGTATCTCCTGGTTGTTTTCTGCTCAACTTCATGTTGTTTCTGTGAATCTCCATGTTGTCTTCTGCTGTACCTCGAGGTTGTCGTCCGCTGTACCTTCAAGCTATTTCCTTCACCTCCAGGTGTTTTTTTCTCTCACCTCCAATTGTCTTTCTGGACACTACTGGTTGTCCTTCTGCTACAACTACTGGTTGTTTTCTGCTGTACTTCCAGGTTGTCTGCTGCTGTTTCCTCCAGGGGTTTTTAATTATTTTTTTTTTTGATTTATGGTCTTCTGCTGCCCCTTCGAGCTTTGATTCACTTTCAGTTGTCTTCTGCTGTACCTTCAAGCAGTGTGCCTTACCTTCAGTTTTTTTTTTTGCTTCACCTCCCAGGTCGTCTTCTGCTGCACCTACAGGTTGTCTTCTGCTGTGCCTTATAGTTGTCTTCTGTTGTACCTCCAGGATGTCTTCTGCTATACCTTCAGGTCAACTTTCTGCTATATATCCAGGTTGTCGCTAACCGTAACCTCCAGTGTCTTCTGCTGTACCTTCAATCTCATTCCTTCACTCTCTTAGGTTTATTCTGCTGCTACCTTCAGGTTGTCTTCTATCTGCACCTTCAGTTGTCTTTCGCTCCATCTACAGGTTGTCCTCTGCCCAACTTTCAGGTTTGTCTTCTGCTAACTCTCACAGGTTTTTATTCTGCTGTACTGCCAGGTTTAATTCCCCGTGCACCTCCAGATTGCTTCCTGAGCACCTCCTGGTTGTCTTGTCTGTAACTCCATGTTGTCCTCTGCTCCACCTTCAGGTTATCTTCAGCTGCACTTACAGGTTGTATAGTGCTGTTACCTTCAAGTTTTCTGCTGAGGTACTCCAAGGTTGTCTGATACTGTACCTCCTGGTTTGTGCTCTGCAGTACCACCATGCTGTCTTCAATTGACCTCCACGCTAATCTCTGCTGCACCTCACGTTTATTCTTCTGCACCTCCAGGTTGTCCTCTGCGGTACATCAGGTAGTCTGCTGCTATACATCCAGGTTGTCATCTGCTGTACTCAGGTTGTCTTCTCCTGCATCTCCAGGCTTTCTTCTCGGTACCCACCGGGTTGACTTCGTCCCTACTTCCAGGTTGTCCTCTGCTGTACTCCAGGATGTCTTCTGTTGTACCTCCAGGTTGCCTCGCTGTACTACTCCAGGTTTCTCTTCTGCTGTACTTTCAGGTCTTTTCATGAACCTCCAGTCTGTCTCCTGCACTTTCCCAGTGTCTTAATGTTTGAACCTCCAAGTTGTCCTTAGTGTAAATTAAAGTTGTTTTCTGTTGTACCTGCAGTTTTCTGCTGGCTCCTCCAGTTTGTACCTCCAGGTTTGTCTTCTTTTGTACCCTCCCAGGTTTCTTCCTGTTGAACCTCTAAGTTGTACTTTGCTATACATTCAGTTGTTTTCTACTGTACCCCAGTTAGTCTGCACCACCTCCAGCTTGTCTTCTGCTGTAACCTCAGGTTTGTCACTTCTCTATACCTCTAGGATTACATCTACTCCACCTCCAGTTTAGTCCTGTGCTCCCATCTTCAGGTTGTCTTTGCTGTCTTCCAGATTTGATCTGGTGCTGTTACCTCAGGTTGTCCTCTGCTCCTAATTCAGGTTGTCGTCGTCTACACTTACAGTTTGTATACTGCTGTAACTTCACTTTTCTCTGTACTCCAGGTTGTCTTCTGATACACCTCCAGTTGTCTACTGCAGTAACTCCAGGTTTTTCTCTGCTCCACACTCAGTTATCTTCTGCTCCACCTACAGATTGTATGCTGCTGTACCTCCAGGTTATCTACAGCTGGGCATCCAGGTTGTGCTCTGCTGTTCCTCCATGTTGTTCCTTCTGCTGTACTCTCCCAGTTATCTTCTGCTGTTACCTTCATGTTGTGCTCTACTGTTTTCACCAGGTTTCTTTTACTGTACTCTTGGCTGTCTTCTGCTGTACCTTCAAACTATTTGCTTCACCTCCAGGTTTTTTTCTGCCTAGACCTCCAGGTGTCTCTGCTGCACTACACGTTGTCTGCTGCTGTACCTCCAGTTGTCATCTGCTGTACTTCTAGGTTGTCTTCTGCTGCATTCTCCCAGGTTGTGTTCTGATGTACCTCCAAGTTGTCCTCTGCTGTACCTCCAGGTTCTCTTCTGCTGCACCTTCCGGTCTTTTTGCTGAAAACTCACAGGTCTGTCTCCTGCACTTCCAGGTTGTCTTTTTTGAAACCTCAAGTTGTCCTTTGTGTACATTAAAGTTGTTTTCTGCTGCACCTCAAGGTTGTCTTCTGCTGTACCTTCCAAGGTTGTATTGCTGCACCTTCTGGTTGTCTTCTGGGGGTGCATCTTCAGGTTGCCTTCTGCCTGACCTTCACATTGTCTTCTGCTGTACTTCCAGGTTTTCTCTCCTTTACCTCCAGGTTGTCTCTGATTGCACCTCCAGGTTGTCTTCGGCTGTAACTCCAGGTTATCCTCTGCTCCACATTCAGTATCTACTGCTGCACTACAGGTTGATACGCTGAAACCACTGGGTTGTCGGTGCTCTATCTTCAAGCTGTTTGCTTCACCTCCAGGTTTGTTTCTGCTGGCACCCTCTAGGCTGTCATCTTTGTACTTCCAGGGTGTCCTATGCTGCACCTTCAGGTCTTTAACTTATCCTCCAGTCTGTTCTCCTGCACTTCCAGGTGGTTTTCTGTTGAACCTCCAGTTTTCCTTTGCTATACATTCAAGTTGTTTTCTGCTATTTTTACTTCAGTTAGTCTGCTCCACCTCAGCTTGTCTTTGCTGTACCTTAGGTTGTCTACTTCTCTACCTCTAGTTGACACCTACTCCACCTCCAGGTTGTCTTGTGCTCCAATCTTTTCAAAAAACCACCCGCAAGACACACAGGTTGTCCTTCTGCTGTACTTCCAGATTGCTGCCTGACTGTACCTCCAGGTTGTCCTCTGCTCCACCTTCAGGTTGTCTTCTGCTACACTTACAGGTTTTATACTGCTGTACCGCCACTTTTCTTCTCTGTACCTCCAGATAGTCTTCTGATACACATCCAGGTTGTCTTCTGCCTGTAACACCAGGTTTGTCATCTGCTCCACACTCAGGTTACTTCTGCTGCACTTACAGGTTGTATGCTGCTGTACACCATTATCTTCTGCTGTACCATCCAGGTTGTGCTTTGCTGTTCCCAACCATGTTGTCTTCTCCTGTACCTCAGATTGTCTTCTGATGCTCCTCCAGATAGTCTTCTGCTGTACCTCCAGTTATATTTTGCTGTACCTCCAGGTTTGTGCTCTGCGGCTCCTCCAGGTTTGTCTTTTTACTGTTACCTCAAGGCTCTCTCTGCTGTAACCTTCACGCTTGTTTGATTCACTTTCAAGTTGTCGTCTGCTGTACCTTCAAGCTGTTTTGAATTCACCTTCCCTTGGTTTTTTTCAGCTCCACCTCCAGGTTTTCTTCTGCTGCACCTACACGTTGTCTGCTGCTGTACCTCCATGTTGTTCATCCTGCTGTACTGCTAGGTTGTCTACTGCGCATCTCCAGGTTGTCTTCTGCTGCATCTCCAGGTTGTCCTTCTGAGTACTTCCAGGCTATCCTATGTCTGTACCTCCAGGTTCGCCTCTGCGCACCTTCAGGTCTTTTGCAGAAAACTCCCAGTCTGGCCTCCTGCACTTGCCTGTTGTCTTCTTTTGAACCTCCAATTTGTCCTCTGCTGTACATTATGTTATGTTCAGCTGTACCTACAGGCTATTTTTTCCTATACCTCCAGGTTTCTGTGCTCCATCTTAGGTTGTCCTTCTGCGGTAACACCAGGTTTTTCTTCTGTACCTCCAGGTTTTACTTCTCCTGTAACTTTCCAGGTTGTCTTCTGATGCACCTCCAGGTTTTTCATCTGCTGTAACTCCATTATCCCTCTGCTTCACATTCAGGTTATCTTCTGCTGCACTACAGTTTGTATACTTCCCCCCTGTACCTCCAGGTTATACAATTGCTGTAAAACCTCCATGTTTGTGCCCCTGCTAGTTCCTCCAGGTTGTCTTCTACTGTAACCTTCCAGGTTGTTGTTTTCTGCTGCATCTACAGTTTTCTTCTCTGTACTTCCATGTTGTCTGCTGCTGTATCTCCAGGTTGTTTTCTGCTGCATCTACAGGATTTCTTCTTCCTGTACTTCCATGTGTCTGCTACTGCACTTCCAATGTTGTATTCTGCTGTACTTCCAGGTTATTTTCTGCCTATATTTTGTTGTGCTCGCTGTTTCCTCAGATGTCTTTTACTCTACCACAAAGGTTATCTTCTGCTGTACCATCAAGCTGTTTGATTCACTTCTGGTGTCTTCTGGGTACCTCAGGTTGTCTTCTGCTTTACCTCCAGGTTACTTCGCGGTACCTTCAAGCTGTTTGCTTCACATCCAGTTTTTTTTTCGCTGCATTTCCCAGGTTGTCCTACTGCTTCACCTCCAGGTTGTCTTTCTGATTGCATATACTGGTTGCCTTCTGCTGTACCTCCAGGTTGTCTTCTGCAGTACCTCCAGGTTGTCTTCGCTGTACCTCAGTTGTCTCGCTGTACCTCAGGTGGTCTTCTGCTGTAACCTCCAACTTGTCCTCTGCTGTACCTCCAGGTTGTCATCTGCTGTACATCTAGGTTGTCTTCTCTGCATCTCCAGGCTAGCTTCTGCTGTACCACCGGGTGACCTTCTTCCTACTTCCTGTGTCCCTGCTGTAACCTCCAGATGTTCTTCTGTTGTATTACCTCCAGGTGTCCTCTGCTGTACCTCCAGGTTTCTCTTCTGCTGTACTTTCTGGTCTTTTCAATGAACCTCCAGTCTGCTCCTGCAACTTCTAGTTGTCTTAATGATGAACCTCCAAGTTGTCCTTTGTTGTAAATTAAAGTTGTATTTCTGTTGTAACCTGCAGTTTGTCTGCTGCACCTCCAGTTGTCTCTCCTACACCTTCAGTGTCTTCTGCTGTATTCCAGATTGCTGCTGCTGTACCCCAGGTTTCCCTCTGCCACCTTTTTTTTTTTCAGGTTGTCTTCTGCTACACTTACAGGTTTTAATACTGCTGTACCTCAGCTTTCTTCTCACTGTACCTCCAGGTTGTCTTCGATACAGCTCCAGACTGTCTTCCTGGTGTAATTCCAGGTTTTCTTCTGCTCCAAACTCAGGTTATCATTTGCTCCACTTACAGGTTGTATGGCTTGCTTACCTCCAGGTATCTTCAGCTGGGCCATCCAGTTTGCTCTGCTGTAAAAACTCTATGTTGTCTTCCCG
>NW_027264420.1:0-6413 GCF_036320965.1 Panulirus ornatus | reverse complement strand
TATTGAGAAAAACAGAAAAATTTTAAAGGGGCCCGTATTGAAAATCAACAGATGATATTAATGAAATATTGAACAACAGAGCGATATTAAGGACATATTGAGGATCAAAAGATGATATTAAGGTAATATTGAGGTCAACAGATGGTATTAAGGAAATATTGACATCACATATGATATTAAGGAGATATCAAGTTGAATAACTAGATATAAGGAAATACTGAATAACAGATGATATTAAAAGGTAATATTGAGATCAAAAAATGATATAAGGAAATATTGCGGTCAACAGGTGATATAAGGAAATTTTGAGATCAACCCAGATATATTAAGACATAGCAATATCAACAAGATGATACAAAGGGAAAAATATTGAGATCAACAGATGATATTGAGAAAATATTGAGATTCAACAGATGATATTAATGACAAATTGAAGGTCAAACAGATGATATTAAGGAAATATTGTTTATCACGGATGATATTAGAGGAATACTGAGATCAACAGTGATATTAAGGTAATATTGAGATCAACAGATGATATTAAGGTAACATTGAGATCAACAGATGATAATTAAAAAAAATATTGGGATAAACAGATGATCTTAAGGAAATGTTGAGATCAACAGATGATTTTTAAGGAAATATTGAAATCAACAGAGGATCCTAAAGGAAATAATGGATCAACAGATGATAATAAGGTAATAATGGAGATCAACAGCTGATATTAAGGAAAATATTAAGATAAAAACAGATGAAATTAAGGAAATATTGAGATCAAGAGATGATATAAAGGTAATAGAGATCAACAGATGATGTTAAGGAAATATTGAAGGTCAACAGATGATAGTAAGGTAATATTTAGATCAACAGAGTATATTATGTAATATTATATCAACAGATGATGTTAACGGAAATTTTTGAGATCAACAGATGATTTTTAAGGAAATAATGAGATCAGCAGTGATATAAAAGAAAATATTTATGTCAACAATGATATTAAGGTAATATTGAGATCAAAAGAATGATATTAAGTAAATATTGAGGTCAACAGATGATATTAAAGAAATATTGAGATCAACAGATATATCAAGGGCATATAGAATCAAAAGATGATATTAAGTAAATATTGGATCAACATACATATTAAGGACAAATAAGATCAAAAAGATATAAGGTAATGTTTAGGTCAAAATGTTATTAAGGAATATTGACATCATCCATATGAAATTAAGAAATATCAAGATAAATTGAATGATAACTAAAGGAAAATACTGAGATCACAGATGAAATTAAGGTAATATTTAGAATCAACAGATGAATATTAAGGAAATAATGAGGTCAAAGGTGATATTAAGTGAAAAATGAGATAACAGATGAATATTAAGGAAATGATCAAGATCGACAGATGATGTAAGGAAATATCAAAAGATACGACAGATATATTAAGAAAATATGAGATCAACAAAGATATTAAGGTATGATTGAGATCAACAGATGATTTTAAAAGGAAATATTGAGATAAACGGATGATATGAAAGAAAATTTTTGAGATCAACATTGATATTAAAGTAATATTGAATCAAAAGATGATTTTAAAAGGAAATTATTGAGATCAACGATGATATTAAAGAAATATTGAAGATCACAGATGATATTAAAGAATTATGAGATCAACAGATAATATTAAGGGCATATTGAGATTCAACAGATGATAATTAATGAAATATTGAGATCAACAGACGAGTATAAGGACATATTGAGATCAAAAGATGATATTAAGGTAATATTGAGGTCAACAGAATGATATTAAGGAAATATTGACAATCAACATAGGATATTAAAGGAGATATCAAGGTCAATTTAGATGATATTAAGGAAATCTGAGATAACAGATGATATTAAGGTAATAGTTTGAAGTATCAACAGATGATATAAGGAAATATTGCGGTCAACAGTGATATTAATGAAATTTTGAGATCAACAGATGATATAAAGGACATAACAAGATCAGAACAGATTGATACTAAGGAAATATTAGAGATCAACAGATTATCTTAGGAAATATTGGATCAACAATGATAATAAGGAAATAATTGAGATCAACAATGATATAAGAAATATTGAGATCAACAGATTATATTAAGGAAATAATGAGACCAAACAGATATATTACGGAAATATTGAGATCAACAGATGATAATAAGGAAATAATCAAGATCAACAATATATTAAGGAAATGCGAACAACAATGATATTAATCTAATAATGAGATCAACAGATGAAAAATAAGGAAATTTTTGACGTCAAAAGGTGATATTAAGGAAATATTAAAAATCAACAGATGATATAAAAAAGGAAATATTGAGATCACAGATGTTTTATTAAGGAAATATTGAAATCAACAGATGATATTAAGGAAATAAGAATCAACAGATGATATTAAGTAATATTTGAGAATCACAGATGAAAATTAAGGAAATATTACGATCAACAGACAGATGAAATAAGGATATATTGAATCTACAGATGAAATTAAGGATAAATTGAGATCAACAGATGATGTTAAGGAAATTTTATTCAGATCAACAAGATGATATTGAGGAAATATTGAGATCAACAGATGAATTAAGGACATATTGAGGTCAACAATGATATTAAGTAAATTTTTGAGGTCAACAGATGATATTAAAGAAATATTGAGATCAACAGATTGATAATCAAGGCATATTGAGATCAAAAGATGATATTAAGTAAATATTGAGATCAACAACGATATTAGGACATATTGAGATCAAAAGAAGATATTAAGGTAATGTTGAGGTCAACAGATGTTTATAAAAGGGAAAAATATTGATATCAACAATGATATTATGAAATATAATCAAGATCAATAGATTTATATTAAAGAAATACTGAGATCAACAGATGATAATTAAGGTAATTTAGATCAAAGATTTGATATGATAAGCAAATATTGAGGTCAACAGGTGATACTACGGAAATGATTGAGATCAACAGATGAAATTAAGGAAATATCAAGATCGAACAGATGATGTTAAGGAAATATCAAGAACGACAGATGATATTAAAGAAAAAATAAAGAGCATCACAGATGATATTAAGGTTATAATAAGAGATCAACGAAGAAATTAAGGAAATATTAGAAAGTAATCAGATGATATTAAAAAAATATTGAGATCAACAGATGAAATAAGGACATATTGAGTCAACAGATGATATTAAGGTAATATTGATATCAAAAGATGATATTAAGTAAATATTGAGGTCAACAGCTGCTATTACAGAGTTATTGAGATCAACAGATGAGATCAAAAGGGCATATTGAGATCCAAAGATGAATTAATAGTAAATATAGAGATCAACAAGACGATATATAAAGGACATAATTTGAGATTCAAAAGAATATTAAAGAAATGTTGAGGTCAACAGATGTTATTAAGGAAATATTGACATCAACATAATGATATTAAGGAAATAACAAATCAATAATGATATTAAAGAAATACATGAGACAACAGATGAGAGCAGGTAATATTTAGATCAACAACAGATGATAATAAGGAAAATATTGAGGTCAACAGGTTGAAAATTAAGAAATATGAGATCAACAGAAGATATTAAGTGAAATATTCATGATCGACAAGATGAATATTAAGAAAATAATGAAGATCAAACATGATATTAAGGTTATAATTGAGATCAACAGATGGAATATTAAGGAAATATTGAAGTATACATATGATATTAAAAAAAATATTGAGATCCAACAGTTTATATTAAAGTAATATTGATATCAAAAGAAGATAATTACGGAAATATTGAGATCAAACAGATGATATTAAAGAAATATTGAGATCAACAGATGAATTTAAAGAAATATTGAGATAAAACAGATAAAATTAAGGGCGTATTGAGATCAACAGATGATATTAATGAAATATTAGATCACAGACATATTAAGGACATATTGAGATCAAAAGATGATATTAAGTAATATTTGAGGTCCAACAGATGGTATTAAAGGAAATATTGACATCAACATATGATATTAAGGAGATATCAAGTTGAATAGATGATTTAAGGAAATACTGAGATAACAGATGAATAATAAGGTTAATATTGGACCAACATACGATATAAGGAAATATTGCGGTCAACAGGTGATATTAAGGAAATTTTGAGATCAACAATGAATATTAAGGACGATATCAAGATCAACAGATGATAATAACAAAGGGAAAAATATTGAGATCCACAGATTATATTAAGGAAAATATTGAGATCAACAGATTGATAAAAAGGGAAAAATATTGAATCAACAATGATATTAAAAAAATATTGAGGATTCAACAGATTATATTAAAGAAATATTGAGAATCAACAGATTATATTAAGAGAAATATTGAGATCAACAGATGAAAAATAAGGAAATATCAAGATCAACGATGATATTAAGAAATGCTGATATTCAACAAGATGTAATAAGCTAATATTGAGATCAACAGATGATAATAAGGTAAATATTTGACGTCAACAGTGATTTTAAAGGGGGAAATATTGAAATCAAACAATGATATTAAGGAAATATTGAGATCAACCAGATGAGAAAAAGGGAAAAATATTGAGATCAACAGATATATTAAGGAAATAATGAGGATCAACAGATGATATTAAGGTAAAATGGAGATCAACAGATGGATATTTAAGGTAATATTGAGATCAACAGATGTTTTAAGGGAAATTTTTGAGAATCAAAAACAGATGCTATTAAGGAAATAATGAAGATCGAGCAGGTGATATTAAAAAAAGGGAAAAAAATATTTAGGTCAACAGATGAATACAAGGTAATTTTTGAGATCAAAAGATGATATTAAATAAATATTGAGGTCAACAGATGATAATTAATAGAAATAATTGAGATCAAACAAGATGATGATCAAGGGCATATTTAAGATCAAAAATGATATTAAGTAAATATTGAGATCAAGAGACGATATTAAGCGACATTTGAGATCAAAAGAAGATATTAAGGTAATGTTGAGGTCAACAATGTTATTAAGGAAATATTGACATCAACATATGAATTAAGGAAACATCAAGATGAACAGATATATTAAGGAAATACTGGAGATCAAACAGAAATATTATGTAATTATTTAGATCAACAGATGAATATTAAAAAAATATTGAGTATCAAACAGTGAATAAGGAATAAATGAGATCAACAGATGATATTAGAAGGAAATATCAAGATCAACAGATGATGTTAAGGAAAATCAAGATCGACTAATGATATTAAGAAAAATAATGAATCAAACAGATGAAATTAAGGTATAATTGAGATCAACAGATGATTTAAGGAAATATTGAGAGTAAACAGATGATTATTAAAAAAAATATTGAGATCAACAGTTGATATTAAGGAATATTGAGATCAAAAGATGATATTAAGGAAATATTGAGAGCAACAGATGATATTAAAGAAATATTGAGATCAACAGATGATATTCTAGAAATTTTTGAGATCACAGATTAATATAATGGCATATTGAGATGAACAGATGATATTAATGAAATATTGAGATCACAGACATATTAAAGGACATATTGAGATCAAAAGATGATATAAGGTAATATTGAGGTCAACAGATGATTTTAAAATGAAATATTGACATCAACATATTAATTAAGGAGATATCAAGTTCAATAGATGATATTAAGGAAATACTGAGATAACACGATTGATATTAAGGTAAATAGAGAATCAACTGATGATATATGGAAATATTGCGGTCAGCAGGTGATATAAGGAAATTTTGAGATCAACAGATGATATTATGGACATATCAAGGATCAACAGATGATATGTTAAGGCAATATTGAGATCAACAGATTATATTAAGAAATAGAGATCAACAATGATATTAAGGAAAGTAATGAGATCAACAGATGAATTAAGGAATTTTGAGATCAACAGATGATATGAGGAAATATTGAAGATCAACAAGATGAATTAAAGGACATATGAGGTCACAGAAGATATTCAGGAAATATTGAGGATCAACAGATGGATATTAAGGAAATACTGAGATCAACAGGTGAAATATTAAGGTAAATTGAGATCAAACTATGATATTTAGCGTAATATTTAGATCAACAGATGATATTAAAGAAATATTGAGATCAAGAGATGAATTAAGGAGTACTGAATCCACCAGGGCTGTGATATTAAGGACATATTGAGCTAACAGATGATAAAAAGGTAATGTGACGTCAACAAATGATATTAAGGAAATAATGCATCAACAGATGAGATTAAGGTAAAGTTGAAGGTCAACAATGATATTAAGGAAATACTGACATCAACATATGATATTAAGAAATTTTGGAAT